>NC_042999.1:37512499-37544400 GCF_006345805.1 Octopus sinensis | reverse complement strand
TATAACACTGGCAGTTTTCTAGTAGTCATAAAAATGTACATACCATTTGAGTGTAGCCGTTGCTAGTACCACCTAATTGGCCCTCGTGCCAGTGGCACATAAAAGCACCCACTACACTCTCGGAGTGGTTGGCGCTAGGAAGGGCATCCAGCTGTAGAAACTCTGCTAGATCAGATTGGAGTCACCCACTACACTCTCGGAGTGGTTGGCGTTAGGAAGGGCATCAAGCTGTAGAAACTCTGCTAGATCAGATTGGAGTCACCCACTACACTCTCGGAGTGGTTGGCGCTAGGAAGGGCATCCAGCTGTAGAAACTCTGCTAGATCAGATTGGAGTCACCCACTACACTCTCGGAGTGGTTGGCGTTAGGAAGGGCATCAAGCTGTAGAAACTCTGCTAGATCAGATTGGAGTCACCCACTACACTCTCGGAGTGGTTGGCGTTAGGAAGGGCATCCAGCTGAAGAAACTCTGCCAGATCAAGATTGGAGCCTGGTGCAACCATCTGGTTCGCCAGACCTCAGTCAAATCGTCCAACCCATGCCAGCATGGAAAGCGGACATTAAACGATGATGATGATGATGATGATGATGATGATGATGATGATGATTGCATACACACACACACACACACATAAATGATGGAATCTCCCATCAAAGATGATGTATGAGTGAGAGGAAGATAGAATCCAACTATGAATAATGTAATAATAGCAGAAAAAGAAAAACAAACAAGCTAGTTTTACCAGAAAATGATATTGGCACACAAAGAGGCAATTAACAATACACTCATTATTATTATTATTATTATTATTATTATTATTATTATTATTAAGGTGGTGAGCTAACAGAATTGTTAGCATGCTGAGCAAAATGCTTAGCTGCATTTCATCCATCCTTACGTTCTGAGTTCAAATTCCGCCAAGGTCAACTTTGTCTTTCATCCTTTCCAGGTTGATAAATTAAGTACCAGTCAAGTACTGGGGGTCAATGTAATTGACTATCCTCTCCACCAAATTTCAGGCCTTGTGCCTATAGTAGAAAGGATTCTTCTTCTTCTTCTTCTTTTTCTTCTTCTTCTTCTTCTTCTTCTTCTTCTTCTTTTCGTCTCTTCTTCTTCTTCTTCTTCTCTTCTTCCTATTCTTCTTCTTCTTTTTCTTTCTTCTTCTTCTTTCTTCTTCTTCTTCTTCTTCTTTCTTCTTCTTCTTATTATTATTATTATTATTATTATTATTATTATTATTATTATTATTATTATTAGTAGTATAGTATTAGTATTAGTAGTATTATTATTATTATTATTGAGTGAGAGAGCAGTGCATGCCATCAAAGTGACACTGGGGTAAAATATACAAAGCCCAGTATACCCATCATGACTACCCATCTGATAAAGGTACACCAAGCAAATGTATCACAATCATATGTGCATGACATGGTGATCTTATATCAAGATAAACAACGCATGACCTTGCAGGTGGGGTCCAGTTAGAATTTTCTTCTGGTTGAGTAGCCCATCCCACTCAAAAGGTCCCTGAATAAGGATTGTTTAAGGATGTTGAACGAAACACCCATGTTTCCAAAGGTGGATTATCCAAACCTCTAAGAATTCCTTTCAACACTTAGCTATGATGCTCCCCCACAACTTCTGCTCGTGATCAGAGATACACATATCGTCAGCCACTAAAGGACATGGTCAACTGGTTACGGTCAAACAACTGACAAGCAAATCTGTGGTTTTGAGCAGAATATTTGCTGTAGCCCATCTTTTATACCAAGACAAAACAATGTACATGATAACACTTCTAATCAGTTAAAATCAGAAGCCATGAGAGCCACTGCCTGGTACTGCATCAGGGCATAGCCACTGCCTGGTACTGCATCAGGGCATAGCCACTGCCTGGTACTGCATCAGGGCATAGCCACTGCCTGGTACTGCATCAGGGCATAGCCACTGCCTGGTATTGCATCAGGGCATTTATTATTATTATTATTATTTACCAATGTTTACAATTTATTTATTTTATTTGGTGACTCCTCATGTGAGTCTTCAGGTCACCCAACTGATTTACAGAAAC
Source organism: Octopus sinensis (assembly GCF_006345805.1). Lineage (NCBI taxonomy): Eukaryota > Metazoa > Mollusca > Cephalopoda > Octopoda > Octopodidae > Octopus > Octopus sinensis. The sequence continues at coordinate 37,542,327 of NC_042999.1, read as the reverse complement.
CATTACATCCACTACACAGGTAATTTACATTATTTGGATCAATATGGATATGAACATGACTTATTAAACCAGCATGTGACCTAGATGTGAAATCACAATGCGGACAGTAGTAATTTGCAAGAAGATTGTTGTTCTGCTTGATTATTTTCTTATTTTCCCATAACTGATCTTGATGAAGTACCCTTTGAGTTTTAAAACCTTGAAGCTAGAAAAAGCACTCTCTCATCCAGTTGCATGGTTTTTCACAAGATTCCCAAAGTTTTCTTTTCTGGTATTCAGGTGTTTCAAATCATCTTTGAATTTATTCTTATACCACAGAAATGGCCAGCCTACATTGTGTTGTGAATTTTCAAGTTAACCTGAAAAGAATTGTTTTGATTATTCATACAAGAGATGTACCCACACCATCACATATGAGACTTGATTAAGAAAGCTTCTATACCAGGTTTAGTGGAGGCGCAATGGCCCAGTGGTTAGGGCAGCAGACTCGCGGTCATAGGACGCGGTTTCGATTCCCAGACCGGGCGTTGTGAGTGTTTATTGAGCGAAAACATCTAAAAGTTCCACGAGGCTCCGGGCAGGGGATGGTGGTGATCCCTGCTGTACTCTTTCACCACAACTTTCTCTCACTCTTACTTCCTGTTTCTGTTGTACCTGTATTTCAAAGGGCCGACCTTGTCACTCTCTGTGTCACGCTGAATATCCCCGAGAACTACGTTAAGGGTACACGTGTCTGTGGAGTGCTCAGCCACTTACACGTTAATTTCACGAGCAGGCTGTTCCATTGATTCGGATCAACCGGAACCCTCGTCGTCGTAACCGATGGAGTGCTTCCATCCATACCAGGTTTATCACACATTTCCAGCATGGTGCTGTTCTTTGCTCTATCATCTCACATAGCCTTGTATATTTGTCTAACGCATTTCATACGAAAGCTGTTCAGTTGACTGATGGGCTTACAGTTAGGTATCTAGGTCTCTACTCTATATAAATGAATCTTTAGGACAATTAACTTATACACATCTGTTTTCATTCTCACTAAGACATGGGCATTCCAAAGTCAATCATAGAGCTTCCCAAAAGCTGTACTGGCCTTTCCAGTATGAGTTTGAACCTACTTATCGAATTTAGCCTTGCTTGTTACTATAGGACCCAAATATGTGAAAACATCAACTGTTTTCAGAGCTTTGTCTTCAACAAACGTGCTGGGTAAGATGGCTTACCAGGACATGGCTAACACAGCAGTTCAATTTTTTTCATGCTGATTGTTAAACCAAAAGATCTGGTTGCTGCTGCAAATCTATTGACAATGTGCTGGATGTGCTTGAGTGTGTGAGCAATTAGGGAACAACCATCTGCAAACAGCAAGTCTCTTATTGTCTGAAATGCAACCATTAGTCCTTGCTTTGAAATGCTGTTGGTTGAAGATGCCACCCATTGGCCTATACTCAAGAAATATACCCTCATCTACATCAGAAAAGGCACATGCCAGCATTACTGCAAAAAAAAAAAATAGTCCCTCAACCTAACCCAAACCCATTCTGACTGTCTAGATAGGCAGTAACGACTAAGTCAGTATTAATTCTGTTTAAGATGACTCTAGAGAGGATTTTCCTTGCGTTGGAGTGCAGCAATATGCCACAATGATTGTCACATTTGCACTTATTGCCTTTATACTTATATAGCTGTATAATCATTGCATCTTTAAATTGTTGCAGGATAGTTCCTATTTGCCATATATGGACTATAAGCTCTCAATTTATCTATCAAAGTATTACTGCCACATTTAAAGATTTCTCCAGGAATACCATCTTCTGGAGCTTTTCCATTTGTCAATTGAAAAAAAAAAGGAATAACACACACACACACACACACACACACACACACACACACACACACACACACACACACACAGAGTTATTCTGCTATTGTCTCACTAGGAAAGTGGCAGCAATAGTACTTCTTCCAATCCAAACACAAAACCATACTGCATCTCATCTTGGATAACTTCCTTTATAATAATGTAAGTACTTCTTTTTTTGTATCTGGTTTGCAAGCTTCTGTATGTGAATTCATGTGTTAAAACAAATTTTGTTGTGTCTGGGGAGAGTCACATTGTCTTAATGCCTTCTTATTTAACACACTCACTGGTTCAATTTCCACTCATTTATTATTTATATTTTCTTCTTCTAAAATTTTCTTTGCTTTTACAACCTTGTCAATGATTCAGAGTGAATATCCACTGACAAGGTTGCAAAAGCAACAAAAATTTTGGAAGCAAAAATATAACTAATAAATTTATGAAAATCGAACCACTGTGTGTGTTATATAACAAGTTAGTATGACATTCCCTAGACACATCAAAATATTTCTGTAAATGTTCATAATTTAGTTTAACACTATGATCATTCTATTTTTCTTTCTCTCATGCTTCTCTTTTGCCTATATTCAGTTAATGATGAGCTATACTAATCATTGGTATGATAACCCTTTGAACTACCTGATTTACTATGCAAGTGATTATCCCATGTCCCACTCTAGGTATTTTAAGCATCTCAGCAGTAATTTCTGATGGACCAGGTGTCTTCTCTGCACTTTATGTCATTAATTGCTCTATGTACCATACTACTGTCAACTTCAATGGCTGGTCTCTCTCTATGAGGTCTACTTGGGAAAATCTTTCCCCCATGTATTCTCTACATTCAACTAGTTTTCATTATAGCACTTCTATGCCTCTTTCTTTTCAATGTCAGTAAGAAGAGGTGTCCTGTCATTAATATTCTGTACATACTTTTCTACAAAGATATCACGATTTTTCTCTTGTTAACTTGCAATCCAGAATACTTCATGCTACATACCTTCACATTGCAGAGCATGAGCAAATTTCTTACTTTCAGCTTCTCCCTATACTAAATAGTATCAAAGGAGTGGTTGTGTAGTAAGTAGCTTGCTTACCAACCACATGGTTCCGGGTTCAGTCCCACTGCGTGGCATCTTGGGCAAATGTCTTCTGCTATAGCCTCGGGCTGACCAATGCCTTGTGAGTGGATTTGGTAGACGGAAACTGAAAGAAGCCTGTCGTATATATATATATATATATATATATATATGTATGTGCGTGTGTGTGTCTGTGTTTGTCCTAGCATTGCTTGACAACCGATGCTGGTATGTTTACGTCCCCGTCACTTAGCGGTTCGGCAAAAGAGACCGATAGAATAAGTACTGGGCTTACAAAGAATAAGTCCCAGGGTCGATTTGCTCGACTAAAGGCAGTTCTCCAGCATGGATGCAGTCAAATGACTGAAACAAGTAAAAAAGAAAAGAGAAAGAGAGTAGACTAGTTTTGTTGCACGCCAATAGATGGCAGCTCACGGTTGTGTGTACTGTGAGATCTAGCAGTAACCTTCATGAAGCAGTGTGCCAAGTGACATCACTGTATTTACTTTGCAAGTTGTAAAATTTGTGTTTTGGGGATCACTTGTATGCTGTAGTCTGCGATTTTGTCATGAACTGGAAATTGGAACAAAGAGCAAACAGGAAATTTTGTGTTAAACTTGAGAAGTCTGCTACAGAGACATTGAGCATGCTTTGGCAAGCTTATGGCAACGAGGCAATGGGTCATACGCAATGTTTTGATTGGCATGAGTGCTTCAAAAGCAGAAGAACATCTCTGGAAGATGGTGAGTGATCTCGAAGACCTGCCACAAGTGTCACCTCCTAGAAATGTGAAGAAAATACATGAGCTTCTCCATGAGGATCATCAGAGGACAATCAATGATATTTTGAAGCATTTGCGGGAGGACGTTTGGTGAAAGCAACCAGATCTGTCTAGCGTGAAGAATTGGGTTCTTCACTGTGACAATGCACCCTATCACTGAGCCCTCTTCACACATGAGTTTCTTGCCAAAATCAACATGGTATTGCTTCTGCTCCTGCCCTGATCACCAGATTTAGCAACTGCAGACTTCCATTTCTTCCCCAAGAGGAAAATGCAGCTCAAAGGTCACTGTTTCAACACCGTTGTTGAGATCCAGAGTGAATTGCAGAAGATCCTTGACTCATTTGTAGAAAATGATTTCCAGGCTAGATTCCAAAAGTGGCAGAAACACTAGGACCAGTGTATTGCTGTGCAAGGTAACCATTTCAAAGGAGATGATGTTGAAACATAGATAAAGCATAGATAGTTATTTTTTATTTAACATAACTAGTCTGCAAACGTTTTGATACCACCTTGTGTACATGACCTCTAGCTTCTCTTCTTGCTATTTGATATTGCTTTTTGTTGCCTTCTTTCTTCTTTCATATGCTTCCCTCTTAGCCTTTATAGCTCTCTTTCTCTGTACAGAACTGATCTGTTAATTTCAAATTTTTGCCACAAGGGCAGCTTGGGGAGGTGGAACGAGTCAATTACATTGACCCCAGTGTTCAACTGGTACTTATTTTATCAACCTTGAAAGGATGAAAGGCAAAGTCGACCTTAGTGGAATTAGAACTCAGAACGTAGCGGCAGGCGAAATACCGCTAAGCATTTCGCCCGGCGTGCTAACAATTCTGACAGCTCGTACCATGTTACTCTCTCTGTCTGGTTGGGACTTTATCAGCCATTGGTTTAGTTTGTTACTCTCTGTAGGTTGTCCTAAAGAAACACCCAGTTGTTATAATTTTCTGTCTCCTTCTCTCTCTTGTCATATACATCAATATCTCTCTAACCTAGTGTTGGTTGTTAGCTCTTTCAAATCTCATAACCTCCTATACCAGATGGCCTTTGGTCTTTGGGTTCATCTAGCTCTTACTCTGAAGTCACTAACTGCTGGTCTATATTCAGTGGTATATTGCTTACCAGGTATGGGCTTAGTATTCACAACCATCTGTATATCTCCTTTCTTGGTCAATAAGAAGTCTATTTGACTTGTATGTTCACTTATACAGTAGGTAATCAAATGGTTGACTGGTTTCTTGAAGTTAATGTTGCAAATGGTAAGGGCATTTGTATCACAGGACTCCAGGATCCTTGAGCTCTCCTCATTTCTTGTGCCATGACAATAGTTTTCATGTACACCAGCAAGGCACATGTAATGTTGTTCAGCAAGTCCATTACATTTGATGGCTATGATGATAAAGTTGCATTGCATAAAAGTGATCCTTCTGTTCATCTGCCAACGCTGACTTTGTTCTGTAAGCAAAGATAAATGTTGTTGTCATGTTGTCCAAAAGTAACCTAAGCTTAATTATTCTATCACAAAATGAAATACTCCAGCAAGAGTGGCCCTCCAACTCATCAAGGAAGGTAATTCTGAATCAATATTGATAAAATGCCTAACCCATACCTGCATGGAAAACAGACGTAAAATGATGATTCTGATGATAGTGTGTTAGGGTGTTGCACTTACGATTGCAAGATCATGGTTTTGGTTCCCAGATTGGCAATATGCTGTATTCTTAAGCAAAACTCTTCCTTTCACCATGCTCCAGTCCTCTCAACTGTAAATGGGTAACCCTCTGATGGACTGGCATTTGTTCAAGGGGAATGTTGGCCTACATTGCCAGTGTGGTAGCATCATTTGATCAGCAGTGTTTAACAAATGGCCAATATAGTGATATGTATATATGTGAAGGCGCATGGCTCAGTGGTTAGAGTGTTGAGCTTATGATCGTGAGGTTGTGAGTTCGAATCCCAGGCCAGGCTACATGTTGTGTTCTTGAGCAAGACACTTTATTTCACGTTGCTCCAGTTCACTCAGCTATAGAAATGAGTTGAGATATCACTGGTGCCAAACTGTATCATTCTTTGCCTTTCCCTTGGATAACATCGGTGGCATGGAGAGGGAGGCTGGTATGCATGGGTGACTGCTGGTCTTCCATAAACAATGTTGCCTGTACTTGTGCCTGGGAGGTTAACTTTCTAGGTGCAATCCCACAGTCAGTCATGACAGAAGTGGGTCTCAGCATATATGTATATAAATGATAATAAAGATGGCTTACTCTTTTTTTTTTCTTCTTTTTTTTTTTACTTGTTTCAGTCATTTGACTGCGGCCATGCTGGAGCACCGCCTTTGTTCGAGCAAATCAACTCCGGGACTTATTCTTTGTAAGCCCAGTACTTATTCTGTCAGTCTCTTTTGCCGAACCGCTAAGTGACGGGGACGTAAACACACCAGCATCGGTTGTCAAGCAATGCTAGAGGGACAAACACAGATACACAAACATATATATATATATATATATATATATATATATATATATATATATTTATATACATATATACGAAAGGCTTCTTTCAGTTCCTGTCTACCAAATCCACTCACAAGGCTTTGGTCAGCCCGAGGCTATAGCAGAAGACACTTGCCCAAGATGCCACGCAGTGGGACTGAACCCGGAACCATGTGGTTGGTTAGCAAGCTACTTACCACACAGCCACACCGGCTTGTTAACAATTTTTCAACTAAAAGGCAAAATTATACATCACTAAAGTGACTAAGGGCATTAGTAGCTTCTGTATTGCTAGAAATAAAAATCCAAACAACTCATAGCCATGATAAGCACTATTTTGATGAGTGACAAGGGAAGCTCTCTCAATACCGGGCATAGCCAGATCACCAGTGATTTCACATTTACATTAATGCTCATCAGGGTCTTTTCCAGCGCCTAGGGTTAAACTCAACTTGCCTTGTCAGCTTTGAAGATTACCATAGAAATCATACACTGATTTCATAAATGTTAAAAGTGAAAATTATAAATAATAAGGGTGGCTTGTTAGCAATTTTTCAACTGAAAGGTAAAAATATATACATCATTAAAGCGACTAAGGGTGCTAGTTAGCACCAGTATTGCTAGAAATAGAAGTCAAAACAACTCATATATATATGTTTTCCATGCTGGCATGGGTTGGACACACCAGGCTCCAGTATCTGTTCTGGCATGGTTTCTATGGCTGGATGCCCATCCTAATGCTCACCACTCCAAAGAGTGTACTGGGTGCTTTTTATGTGGCACCAACACATACTCCATCATGTATGTTTAGATTTATTTTTATTTATGTGCCCTTTTAATGCCTAGCCAGGCTCATGGGCCCTGTTTCCCAGTTTCTGTGGCATATGTGTTCCCCCCAGCTGGATGGGATGCCAGTCCATCACAGCGTTACTCAAGAAACAGGAAGAAAGAGCAAGAGAAAGTTGGGGCGATAGAGTAAAACAGGGATCGCCACCACCCTCTGATGGAGCCTCGTGGAGCTCTAGGTGTTTTGGCTCAATAAACACACACAACGCCTGATCTGGGAATTGAAACTGCGATCCTCTGATCACGAGTCCGCTGCCCTAACCACTGGGCCATTGCGCCTCCATGTATGTTTAGATAATCATCATTATTACCTCCACCTTAGCGAAGGCGGAGGTATTGTTTTCAGTCGTGTTTGTTTGTTTGTTTGTCCATGGACAAGATATCTCAAGAACTACTGGATGGATTTGGATGAAACTTTCAGGGATGTTTGGCCTTGTGACTGGCACAAACTGATTAGATTTTCAGATTGATCTGGTACCGGACAAGGATTCTGGATTATTTTTCCTGTTTTTTTTTTTTTACTTAATTTTTGAGAACAGTTGTGTTTATTTTCAGTATTCTCATTTATGAGAGCAGTCGAGTTTATTTCAGATATTCTCATTTTAAAAATCATCTCTGGCTAATTGTTGAGAGGATGTTGGTGTTACCTTGGTGGATATTTGCGCTCTCTGAGTGCTCCTGTTTTACATGTGCTATAGGTTGGACAGTTCAACAAGGTCTGATGGATCAGAGTATCACTTATTCAGATATCTCAGTTCTGGTAATGTTTTTGCAGCTGGATGCCTAACAACGATCCCTTTACAGCATGTATTGGTTCATTTTTCATGCTCTCAGCAAGACTAAAAGGTTTTCTCAATCCTGGCTTGTTTCTGTTCAGTTCAGCTAGATTTTTTTTCTTAGCACTGCCTTTAGTTGTACAAATCAACTCTAGGACTTATTCTTTGTAAGCCTATTATTTATTCTATCAGTCTCTTTTGCCAAACTGCTAGGTTACAGGGACATAAACGTACCAATATCAGTTGTCATGCGAGAGTGGGGGGACAAACACAGACACACAAACATACAGATATATTTCTAGATTTAAGAGATGAGGAATTATATACATTATTTACATTATTTACTTTTGACGGATATTTGTCCTCATCTTGTTTGTTGTTAACACAACGTTTCAGCTGATATATCCTCCAGCCTTCATCAGGTGTCTGGGGGAAATTTGAACCTGGGTTCTCATTCCTAAGGTATTTTTCGATTTTGTTGCTGTTGTTGTTACTACTGCAGCTCTTGTGAAATTCTCTCTAATTTTTTAACTGCAGTCATGCTGGGGCACCACCTTGAAGGGTTTTAGTCAAACAGTTTCCATCTATCAAACCGACACTAGCTCAAGACACTAGCCCAAGGTGCTACATCGTGGGATTGAACCTAGAACCATGTGGTTCAGAAGCAAACTTCTTACCATGCAGCCATACCCACACAGCAGCAGCAACATCGGTATACTCACAACTACTACCACAACATTAGTCACCACATCACCATTATAATTAGTACTATGTCATCAACACTTCATCCACTACCATCACCCCATCAACATCAGCCTACTACCACACCAACACTACAGCCATGACTATATTTACTACTACAGTCTCACTATGCTGACACTACAGTCACTGTTAGACCACCAATACTACAACTATTACTATGACACCAACTCTACAGCTATTACACCACCAATACTGCAGCCACTACACTACCATCACTATACCTAGTACACCACCACTGCTGTGCCAGTACTATAATCATAATACCACCAACATCAACAGTGTCAACAACATTGTTGCCACCACTACCATCAGCAGCAGCAGCAGCACTACAACCACCACCATCATCATTACCACACCAACACTATACCCATGACTACAACCTTCACCATTACAGCTATCACACTACCAATACTGCAGTCAGTACCCACCAATATCAAAGCATCCACTACATCACCATGCTGCCACTACCAATACTCCATCATCAACATGACAACCACCACAACTACCACCAACACTACAACACAGCCTTTATGTTGTTGCGCAACTTATATGTAGTAATAGCAGCCAAATCCCCATCAAATTTCCTACCACTGACTTAAAAACAAAGAAGGACATTGGCTGATAACATAATCAAACTATTAATTAAATGTGCGTTGGTCATGGCAGGAATACTTTCGATCATAAATCTGCTCCTTTAGGGCTGACCTGGGGCTAAACAATTTGTTTTAATACAAGGATGACTTCACATTTTCTTCCACTCCTCTCTCTCTTCCTCTGTATGTGTGTCTTATTCTCTCTCTCTCTCTCTCTTTTTCTCTCTCTCTCTTTCAGTAATTCTTACTGTCTCCCTCTTTCTCTCTCTTCTGTCTTTCTTTTTCTTTTCATCTCTGTATTTCTCTCTCACTTCGTCTCTCTTTCCCAAACTGTTTATATCTCTCCTCCCTCTTTCTCTCTATCTCATTGAGAATCCTCCATTAATAGTCCTTGCTCTCCTTATTCTTCCAACATCCTTTAACTATACTCCTCCACTTCACTCCTTACTCTCTCTGCCTATATATATATATATACACACACACACATATATATTTATATACATGTTCCTTCTTGTTACTGCCTATAGCTACTCTCTCATGTTTATCTTTCTATCCTTTTCTTTATTGTATATGCCCCCTCTCCCTCTCCTCTTCTTTACTCAGCTGAGTACATCACCTTCCAACTGGAAGGGCAAACCTCAAACATGGCCATTTGACCCACTAGAAACAGCAGCCGCATCTCGTTCCATCATATCATACCCTAAATACATCAATCATATCTAAAAGCAGAATTTTCAAAGGGCACACAGCAGGAACGTTTTTAACCAATGGATCTTCTTTTAATCAGGGCTGACCTATGTGGCTAAACAACAAGAGGTGCAGCAACAGTGTTGGTTTTCATTCACAATAAAATTAGGTTGATAGATTCCTGTCACTGCAGAACGTTTCTATCTGTTTCCTGTTACATCGCTGATGCACGCTGCTTAAAAACAAACAAAAAAACACAGCAATTTCTGCCTCTGCATCCCTTTACTACAATGCACAGCATTTAACTACAACAGTACTAGCAGCTGCTGCATTTGCCTGCTTTTTCCCCCATCTCCACATCAATGCAATAATGCACACAGTGTGTATAGCAACAGCTATGTTTGCCTGATTCCTCTTTCCATAACATTATAACAAAAACTACTGCAATAACAGCAAGTGGTGAGGCAGGGAGCCTCTTTGAAGTCACCAGATCTGCTAGAAATAGCAACAAAATTTCCTTCAAATTACTCTGAATCATCTGTAATGAGAAAAAGCATTGAACATTTCTTTGTCAATCTCATTGTAAGAAAAATACTGAATCTCTGTATTATCCCTTTGGATCTCTATTCATTGTTTAATACCCATTTTTCCATGCTAGCAAGGGTTAGACAGGGTGTTATTTGAGGTAGGGCTTTATGGCCAGATGCTCTTCCTGTTCCCAATCCTCACCTATTTCCATAGGTCTTCAAAAATGCAGAGCAACTGATCATAATGTCAACAAGAATGTCAACTTCAACACTGCTTCACTTTCATAGTGACAAATGAAATATCAACATGCACACACATGCACAAGTGGATGTGCATGTGTGCTGATATTTTGCTAACCCCAAATCCTAACCCTAACTCTGAATCCTAAACTTAAACTCAAGACCCTAAACATTAACCCTAAACTGTAAACCCTAACCCCTAATACAAACTCTAAATTCTAACCATAACCCTAAGTTCTAACCTTAATTGTAATCTTAAGCCCTAACTCTGAACCCTAAACTCAAACCCAAAACACTAATCCTAAATTCTAACTCTGACCCTAAGTCCTAACCATAATTGTAATCATTAACTCCAACTCTGAAACCTGAACTCAAACCTAAAACTCAAACCAAAACTGCTAACCCTAAACACTAACCTTAAACTCAATCTTTAACCTAAAATCCTAACCTTGATTGTATTCTTTAACCTAACTCTGAACCCTAAACTCAAACCCAAAACCCTAATCCTAAATTCTAACCCTGACCCTAAATTCTAACCCTGACCCTAAATCCTAACCTTAATTTGTAACCCTAAACTCAAACCCAGAATCCTAACTTTAAACATTAACCCTAAGTTGTAAACCTTAATCCTAAATCCTAACCTTAATTTGTAATCCTAAATCCTGACTCTGAACCTTAAACCCAAAACATTAACCTTAAACACTAACCCCTAGCCCTAAACCACAACCCTAACCCCAAATTCTAACCTTAGATGTAACCTTAGACTTTAACTCAAACCCAAATCTCTAATCTTAAATATTAACCCTACACTGTAAATCTAAATCTTAACACTCTTAAGCATAACTCTAAACCCAACCCCTAATTGTTCCTATCGTCTGTACTCTGAGTTCAAATCCCACTGAGATCAACTTTGTCTTCCATCCTTTTTGGGTCAATAAAACAATAACAGTCCAATATAGTGGATTGGCTGAACTATAAGAACATTAGACAAGATACCTTGCAATATTCGTTCCGGTTCTTTGCATTCTGAGTTCAAATCCTGCTAGGCCTATTGAATAGCAGACTTAATTTATCACCCTGTTTAACACCCACTACTCAGCACTTTGAGTGTCTTAGCTTAATCCACACTTTTAGAAGCATGTAGACCAGGTGACTGATCATGTTCATTGCTAAAAAAATAATAATAGTTCCACTTGGTTTTTATGGGAACAAAAATTCCCATCATCTACTGCAGTGGTTTTCAACCAGGGTTCCACTAGTACAGTCCAGGGGTTCCGCAAGAAGTTACAAAACTGCTAGAATCGACAGTAATTTTTAAGTCTCCTGTGCAGATATGTGTGCATAAGACTATTAAATTATTGCACAGGGGTTCCTCGAGCCAGTGGAATGTTTCCTTGGGGTTCCGCTCGAGCAAAAAGTTTGAAAAGCACTGATCTACAGAATGGGATAATGAGAATGGATAAACATGATTGGCTAAAATTATATAAATTTCCATCTTTAAAAGTTTGTAACTTTTCTATTGCTAATTCTTCCAAAAAAACATCTGTAATTTTCATAACTGGCTTGCAAAACTTTATTTGTGAAGAAATTTTCAATAAAACCAGGCTCTATTTGTCAATCAGAAAAGATCTCAACCACCTGACAGTTATAAGGAATGCAGCAAATTGTCCAATCATTGCTTTCATTTTATATAACACTAGCAGTATCACCCGGCATTGCTTGGGTTTGTAAGGGAAATAACTATATAAGCATTTTTAGAGAGTTATAGCCAAAAAATAGCAAAAAATGCATTAAAAATGGAAAAAAAATCATGGTAATTTTTTTAAAAATCGTTGACTCATCGTAGACATTTTTAGAGAGTTACTTCCCTTATATAATAGCGAAAAAATGCATTAAAATGAAAAAAAATGATGGTAAAATATTTTTAAAATCGTAGACTCATCGTAGACGCGTGCTAATACCCAGAAGGGCTCGATATGAATCACAACTATAAGATACCCGGTTTTGGTTAAACTGAACCGCAAAATGCGGGAGTAGTTAGGAATCTAAATCGTAGGAGACAGACACACAACTTGACTTTTATATATAAAGATTAGATGTTTATGGTTCCAGAAATTAGGCTGTTATTTCTAACATGCTCAGCAACCACATTGAGTGACTTTTAGGTTGTCTGCTGCTTGCTTTTCAGTAGTCATTTATGCATGTGCAAATGAACAAACAAGTTTTAAAACATCTGGCAGGTTCATATTGGGCAGGTGGTTCATATATCGAAAGCTGAGAAATGGGGCAGGTAGAAATTTTCTAAAAACATTTTGTTTCAAATTTTCATCTTCATATTTTCAAGTGTGGAATTGCAAATTTGAAATTTTAAGGGGGCTGGTGGGAGGGGTACAAAATCATAATCTCTTTTGTTGAAAAGATGGAAACAAAGAAATTTTTGGGAAAACACAAAAAGCAAAAAAGGCAGCGTGCATATTTCACACTTCAACCCATTTGCACACTGACATATATATATATATATATATATATATATGCATATATAGCCACTATACATTCTTTATTTTCTCTCCTTGTTTCTTTCTGTGTTCCTTTCAGTGGAAGAGCGTAGGCTCGAAATGTTAAAAGCTTTTTCACTTCCCGAGCGTTTGTTGTCTACACCACCTGTCTTCGTCTTTTGTTATTTTGTGAATTCTCCCTATATATATGCATGTATATATATATATATATATATTAGAAGGTTTGGAGATGATGTATAGGTATTATATATTAGAAGAAATGAGGTACTCAGAAATCTTGATGGTTTTATATTTACAGATATTTATTTGTATGTTACATGTTTATATAAATCTTATATCATACATTGGCGCTTTCATCCACTCTAGTAGAGTTTTCAAATTGAACTTTTGCAGGAATTTTGTATCTTTTTATAGTATTATTGTGTAGGGGTGGGGAGAGATATAAGATCGTACAAGAGGGTGAGAAATGGGGAGAAAGTGAGAGAGTGCGTATGTGTGTGTGTATGTTTTTTTTTGTATCTGAAAGGAGTGTTAAGGAAAAGAGAAGGAAAGGAAGAAGGAGAGAAAGAAGAAATAATTTGTTGATAGCTGGTCCATCTTTCAATAATAAGTAATTTTTGGCTTTTAACAATGGCAAATCCAGCTGGTCACTCCAAGGGGAACAAAATGTCACTTTTCAAAAAATTGTCTGGATTTCCTTTTTATCATTGTCTTGTGAGAGAGAGAGAGAATGTGTATGTGTGTACTTGTATCTGAAAGGAGTGTTAGAGAGAAGGAAAGGAAGAAGGAGAGAAAGAAGAAAAAATTTGTTGATATCTTTGCAGCTGGTCAGTCTTTCAATAATAAGAAATTCTTGGCTTTTAGCAGTGGCAAACCCTACAGAAGGTGTGAGGATATTTTTAAGGAAGATTGCAAAACATGGGCAGACAAAGAAAAAGTAAGGTTATTATTACATAAATTAGCTCTGTCTGAGCATGAATGATACTGTAATTTCATAGTGCCTAAAAAGACTAGTGAAATTTGTTTTCAGGAAACGACCAAATTATTAACATGTTCCAGTGATTAAACCTCTCGATTTAACACTCAAATGGCGTATTGGAATTTAGCTAAAAAGGAGGATGATGACTTTATTATGTATGCAGGAACAGTCAACAGAATGTGTGGAAGTTTTAAAATTAAAGGACTTTCTCCTGAGATGTTTAAGTGCCTCATTTTTGTACAAGGCCTTGCAGCAAATGAAGATACAGAAATCAAGAAAAGAATTCTTTCAAAACTTGAACAAGCGAACCAAGACTTAACCTTGAAGACTGTTACAGAAGAGTGTCAAAGGATGGTGAACCTGAAATACAACCTAAGAAAACTTCAAGAAAAGGATTTCGCAAAAATACAGATATGTCGACAGAGAAAGTATAACCAAAGAAGATTGCTAGGTCCTAATCCATGTTACAGATGAAGAAGCCTACATTTCAGAAAAGATTGTCTTTTTAAAAACCAAAAATGTTACAGTTGTCAAAAATTTGGACACAAGAGTTCACACTGCAAAATAAAAGTACAAAGGTCAAATGTAAAAAAATTCTGAAGTGCTCACAGCAGAAAGTAAAATCAACCCCCAAATATGGAAATTTGTGCATGTAAAAGTAAATGGAGTGAATATTAAATTACAACTGGATACTGGTAGTGATATTTCAATCATTAACACTGACACGTGAAAGAAAATAGGGAAGCCTATGTTAAGAAAAACGGCAAAAACTGCATGTGGTGCGATGGGTGACAGACTACACTTTGTAGGCAAAATGTGGAATGATGTCACATTTCGAGGAAAAACTTGCAAGGTGAAAGTTTTCGTCATAAAGAATGCAACTAATCTGTTTGGTACCAACCAACTGATTGGAGTTATTTGACTTATGGGATCTCCCAATAAGCTGGTACTGTAAAAAAATTAAATGGTTGCCCCACCAGTGAAAAGAACTCGGCAATTGAATTGGAGAAAAAATTTATTAAAAACATTGTGTAATGTTATTCATGAACTGCCAGTGACAGCACATGGTATAAAAATGAAATCCACAAAGGATAATTACATTACAAGAATGTCAAGAATGAAAGCATTAATGAGGAGCTCTGTATATTGGCTGGCAATGGACTGGAACATTGAAAGTTGTGTAAATTCATGTAGAAGTTGTGCACTAGCAGCCAAAGTACCACCAGTGAAATTCCAATTGTGGCTTGAAACAGATAGTCCATCGTCCAGGGTATATATTGACTACACTGGACCAGTGAACAGTGCATACTATCTGATTGTTGTTGATAGCAGTACAAAGTGGTCAGAGGTAGGCAGATGCAATAAACCAACTGCAGAGACAAAAAATAAAGTTCCTGTATGAATTATTTGCCCGATACAGTGTTCTAGACATGTTAGTATCAGGTAATGGAACACAATTTATGGATTGTGAAGTCAAAAATTTCTGCAAAATACATGCGATAAGGCATATTTTTACCCCACCATACCACCCGAAGTCAAACAGGCAGCTAGAAAGATTCATTTAAAGTGAGCATTAAAAAAGCAAGGAATGGCATAGAAAATGACAAAGTGCTAACAAAATTCTTGAGGGTATATAAATTAACACCCAGTCAAAATACCAGTTCAGGAAAGTCTCTGGCAGAGCTAATGTTCACATGAAAAATAGAATAAATCTTCGAAAAATTATTGTCGGAAAAAAATATATTTAAAGGAAATACAGTAAAGGTAACAAAACATTTTGAAGGTGATTTTAAAATTTCATTTAAAAGTTCATTTTAAAATTTACAAAAATACTAAAGAAGGCTAGGAGGATTGTTTTGTAACTGAAAAATTAGGAAATATGATGTATGTAATCAAAGGACAGCGTTGGGAACATAAGAGACATCTAAACCAATTAAAGACAAGATATACTGAAAAATGAAAGGAAGTACCAGTGGAAGTCTCCTATGACATGTTTGAGGTACCAGCACTGAAAGAGATTGAGCCTCATAGAAGAAGCAATAGTAAAACAAAACAGACTGTATACATAGAAATAATGCCAAAACAAAAAAGATATTATATTGCAAAGAAAAAAAAAAGATAGTAAGAGGTGCTTGAAAAAGAGACCAGAAAATAAATTTCACTCCTTACAGAAATCCAAATCTCAAAAAGGGAGATGTTGTGATGAGAGTCACTGTACCTACTTGTGAGAAATAGACTGGACTAAGTGATTATAAGTAGTAGCAGTCACAGTGATGTTTCTGTATTGGAGTTGAGTTTACAGTGAATTTGGAAGATTTCAGTTGGTTAGTTCATTTGCATATTGATTGTTGGCTCATGAAGAGATTGTTGGATCATTACATTGTTATTATAGCTGCATCGTTATCTTGTTTATTGTTTCTAAACTATTACAATGTATCTAAACCATCCTTCACAATATCGTGGCGGTAACACAACATTGGAGGCAGAGGATACAGCAGTACTTAAGCGCTATTACCATAACAACAGTTGTGATATTTTTTTATTCAACTTCATTTATATGTGTGGTAAGTAGCTTGCTTACCAACCACATGGTTCCGGGTTAAGTCCCACTGCGTGACAGCTTGGGCAAGTGTCTTCAACTATAGCCTCGGGCCGACCAAAGCCTTGTGAGTGGATTCGGTAGGCGGAAACTGAAAGAAGCCTGTCGTATATATGTATATATATATGTATGTGTGTGTGTTTGTGTTTATGTCCCCATCACTTAGCGGTTCAGCAAAAGAGACTGATAGTATAAGTACTGGGCTTACAAAGAATAAGCCCCGGGGTCGATCTGCTCGACTAAAGGCGGTGCTCCAGCATGGCCGCAGTCAATTGACTGAAACAAGTAAAAGAGTATATATATTTATATAGACCAGTGGTTTTCAACCAGGGTTCCGCGGAACCTTAGGTTTCCGCCAGTACAGTCCAGGGGTTCCGCAGGAAGTTACAAAACTGCTTAAAATTGGCTGTAATTTTTAAGTCTCCTGTGCAGATATGTGTGCATAAGACAATTAAATTATTGCACAGGGGTTCCTTGAGCCAGTGGAATGTTTCCTTGGGGTTCCGCTCCAGCAAAAAGTTTGAAAAGCACTGATATAGACAGATGCCTACTAGCAGAAGTTATATGTGCATTGCACTTACAATTGCCAATGCATGAAACTCTCAGCTCATGATTCATTGTGTAACTTCTTCTGATAAATAAAAAGATGTATATATATGTATATATATACTTAGGCTTTGAGTTCTACTTTCATCTTTGTATCACAATGCCTATATATATTATTTCAAGGTTATAAATACCTCTTAAAGGGATTCCATCATCCAAGTTCCCTGGTGTTATCCAGTGTATCAGTGAAATACTAAAAGATGTTAGCTTCACATTGACGGACATGAGTATATTACCATTTATGTATAAGAAAATATCTATATGTCAATTTCTCCATTTTCTTTTTCTTATATATATATATATAAACACACACACACATATATATATATATATATACACATACATACACATATAGATATAAATATATATGTTTGTATATATATATATAAAATATATAAACATACACATATAGATAAATATGTATATATGTGCATATTTGTGTTTGTGTATAACTATATATACACACGCACACACACACATATATATATATACACACACACACACACACACACATATATATATATATATATAGTCAGTGAATTTTAATGCTTTTTATTTATATTGTTCTTTTCAGTAGATTTAGTTTCTTCCAATATATTTTCTACACTCCTCTCTCTTTCTCTCTCTCTCTCTCTCTCTCTCTCTCTCTCTCTCTCTCTCTCTCTCTCTCTACACACACACACACACACACACACACACACATGCACTTACACACCTTAACTGACATATTGGAGCAAGGCATTCAAGTATGAAATACTTCTGACCAGTTACGCACTTCACTGAGCATTTGTCCTTTTTACTAAGCAGTTGCTATGGTAACAAGCGTTTTGTTTAAGCAATGCATAAAAAAATAAACGAATAAATAAATTTTTGCTTTAAATGCACTTTGATGAAATGATGATAGACTTCAATGGTTTTCACTTGACTAAGATTGTAAACAACTGACTTGTTTATGAAATCTAATTGTCACCATTAAACAACAGTTATATTAAAACTTAATATTAGATCCAGCAAAACTAATTATGTACAAAGCTATTGTCTCCAGAAATAGATTGGAAATAGATGAGATAGAGCAGAACATAATGAAGATATCTTCTTTGGGAGTCATTTGACCTGCTAGAAATAACAGCGGAATCTACTTCAACACTATTTTGTCTTCACACTTTTTTGTCTTTCATGGTTGGCGTTAGGAAGGGCATCCAGCTGTAGAAACACTGCCAGATCAGACTGGAGCCTGGAGCAGCCCCTGGCTCCCCAGACCCCGGTCGAACCGTCCAACCCGTGCTAGCGCAGAAAACGGACGTTAAACGATGATGATAATGATGATGATGATGATGATAAAGAAAGGATGAGAATGAGATAGTTTTGTGTGGCTATTTGGATGCTGGGGATTTTGGATTTCACCCTGTTTTGGCAGCGATACATTTTAGTGCTAAAAGCAGCTACACATGCAATCATGTATGTGTGCACATGCAGAGATATATGCATAAAGAGAGTGAGGGAGAGAGAGAGAGAGAGAGAGAGATTACAGTTTATTCATCAAGCCTGGTTGAAATAAATATTTTCCCCTCTCCTTTCATACATATAAAGAGAAATATTTTGACACAAATAGACAGGCTGTGTGGAGGCACATAGCCTAGTGGTTAGAGCAGCGGACTTGCAGTCGAGGGATTGCAGGTTCGAATCTCAGACCGGGCGATGTGTGTGTTTATGAGCAAAACACCTAAGCTCCACGCAGCTCGGGTAGAAGGTAATGGCGAACTTCTGCTGACTCTTTTGCCACAACTTCCTCTCACTCTTTCCTCCTGCATCATGCAGCTCACCTGTGACGGACTGGCGTCCCATCCAGGTGGGGAACCTATATGCCAAGGAAACTGGGAAACCAGTCCTTATGAGCCAAGCATGGCTCAAGAAGGAAGAGAGAGAAAAAGAGAGGGTGAGGAGAATGAGTGAAACATTGGAATGAGAAAAGCATTAGAATATCTGATGTCAAATAAGTCAGTGAGTGGATTTGGTAGACAGAAACTGAAAGTAGCCTGTCGTATATATATATCATCATCATCATCATTTAACGTCCATTTTCCGTGCTAGCACAGGTTGGACGGTTCGACCGGGGTCTGGGAAGCCAGGGGCTGCACCAGGCTCCAGTCTGATCTGGCAGTGTTTCTACAGCTGGATGCCCTTCCTAACGCCATCCACTCCGTGAGTGTAGTGGGTGCTTTTTATGTGCCACTGACACAGGTGCCAGAGGAGTCTGGCATCGGCCACAATTGGTTGGTGCTTTTAACATGCCACCGGCACGGAGGCCAGCCATGGCGGCGCTGGCATCGGTCACGTTCGGATGGTGCTTTTTATGTGCCACCAATACAGAAGCCAGTTGAGGCGGCGCTGGCATCGGCCACGTTTGGATGATGCTTTTTATGTGCCACCGGCACAAGTATCACAACTTCTATTTCCATTGATATTTATTTCGATGTTCATGTTCATGTACTTGACTCAATAGGTCTCCTCAAGCACAGCGAGATGTTCTGGAATCCAAGGTACTTTGAATGGGCAGGGGCTATGCGGAACTGGTGCAGGAAGCAGCCCGGGTCTTTGCAGTCACAGCATATCTCCAGAAATCTCGGTTCTTCGCCATTGCCTCTGTGAGGCCCAACGCTCTGAGGTCATGCTTGACTACCTCATCCCATGTCTTCCTGGGTCTGCCTCTCCCCCTGATACCTTCAACTGTTTGGGAGCGGCACTTCTTCACACAACTCTCCTCATCCATCCGCAGTACATGACCATACCATGTGTATATGTTTGTGTGTCTGTGTTTGTCCCCCCCAACATCGCTTGACCACCAATGCTGGTGTGTTTACGTCCCTGTAACTTAGTGGTTTGGCAAAAGAGACTGATAGAATAAGTACTAGGCTTCCAAAGAATAAGTACTGGGGTCGATTTGCTCGACTATAGGCGGTGCTCCAGCATGGCCACAGTCAAATGACTGAAACAAGTAAAAGTAAAAAGTAAGGGCGTGAGTTTGATTCCAGGTGGTATGTGGTGTCCTTGAGCAAGACACTTTATTTCACATCACTCCAGTCTACTCAGCTAACAAAAACAAGTTGTATCTGTATTTCCAAAGGGGCAGCCTTGTCACATTCTGTGTCATGCCGAATATCCCTGAGAACCTTGTTGACCCTTTCATTACCAACCCGGCTGAAACTGCCTCTGGCTCTGTAGTACAAATGTCTTGTTTAAATAAGTTTTGAATTAAAATCTTCCACCGAACCTTAGTCACAATTTATCTTCCTAACACTAGCTTTATGATAACTAAGTTATTTTACTAAATTCTTTGTTATATTTTAAATAACTGAAAGAAACACACAGCATCTCAAAATAAATACGGTAATGAAAGGGTTAAGGGTAATTGTTTCTGTAGAGTGTTCAGTCACTTGCACATTAATTTCATGAGCAGGCTGTTCCGTTGATGAGATCAACTAGAACCTTCATCGTCATAACTGACGGACTGCTAGTTTATGTCTGCTATATACTTTATTTAGCCACATTTCATAGACAGAACTTTCTAAGAACTGTTTACTGATCACTCCTTAATTCTTAATTGGTTCTCACATATTTAATTAACATCAATACTCCCTGACCTTTATCTCTGTTTAGTGATAAATATTCTATTGCTGAATATGCCTTGATTCTCTTACCATAAATTTTATGAGTTGATATGATTGCTTAACCTGCTAAAAATAGCAACCATCCCTCCCTGAAATTACACCCTATGTTTTAGAAATGAAGGACATGTTAGATCATATAGTTCACTGCCTGGAGAAAAGGAATTTCTAATCTGGAAGGTCACAGTTAGAATGCCTTTGATCATAGGACCTCAGCATCTGGTCTGACAAACACACATTACTGTTGTTTAGTAATGGTATACTTGGCAAACTCTTCTCATCACCCATCACCCGACACATATTTCGTTTCCAGCCGTGGAGAGTATTCGTATTATTAATGATTTGGGAATTAACTTTAGGATCTCAAAATGTGATCAAACAAAAGGATTTAATGTGGCGAAGGTGGGGTTGGGGTGTGGGGGGACAGAGGTTGTGCCGGTCAACTCAGTGCCATCAGCTAAATCCCATATGTTGTATTAGCCCCATTCTGTAGTTGAAACACTAAAGGAGGCCGGTAGGGGTGGGGGGCTGACACATAGCTATACACTAATCTATCCTAATGATATTTATTCCCTATAATCATATAAAATAAGCTTTTCAATTCGACATCCATAAATTCACACAAAAATAAGATATTTACATATAAATATACATACATTGTATACACACACTCACATATATATATATATATATACCCACCAGCTAAGCTTTATTACACCAGTTGCTTTAGAAACTTGAAGTTTTTTTCTCTTTTTGCTTCTTTTTTCTTTTTACTTTATTTTTCAGTACACATGAAATGATAAGGAAAGGATTACTGATAAAATCTTCTCTCTATCTTCCCTTCATCCCTTTTATTTGCAGCAAGGTTTCATTTTATTGTCCTTCTATCTAAATACACCACAATATGCTCCACACCATCACCACTTTAATTACATTTCCCTGTCCCAGATTTCTGGTTAGCCTGCTTGCTTCTGTTTGGCACTATTTAAGAAGCTAGGTCACTCTGCAAATTATAAAGCCAAGAGAGGAAAAAGCAGAAAGATAACACTGGAATTTTGTGAAAATGATGGCTTACTTTTGCTTATAGAGTCACTAATTATAGTGAAAATTTTTTTTTTTATTTAATAATTTTACCATTCTTCTGTAGAACATTTTTAAACACAGTAAAATCCTCGAGTATAGTCTGCTCTTGGGTATTTTTAGGGGGTTGTACCTCTGAAGAACCTAAACCTTGTATATAATACGCACCCCTTCTCTAACTTGAGTCAAGGAGGTCTATATAACATCCTTGCTTTGTAAAAATGTATACGGTAACATCCTTTACTATTATTGTATATATAACATAATGCAAACGTGTAGCTTTTTTGTGCATTTTGTTTGCAGAAAATAAAGAAATAACAGTAATAACGTTTAATAAATGTTGCTTACTGCAAGTTAAGGATGATTCTTTTATGACTTCATTGCTTTCAGGCTTAGCTTAAGGTATTTTTGCATCTGACATCACAAAATGCATCTGAATAAACATTGCCGGACAGCAAATAGAGACTCGGACATTGCTTAGAAAATAATTTTCATTTTAAACCTCGTACATAGTACACACTAGGGATTTTGACCTTTAAATTTTGGGGAAAAAATGTGGATTATACTCGAGGATTTACGGTAACAAGTGTATGTATAGTCTGATTTGCAGTATGGTGCTAGTATCAATTTAATGTATATTTTATATATTGTGCATGTCTTCCTATTTTCTCAGTGCAGGGAAGACTGTTGTGAAAAAGTTCATTTTGTAGCCATCCGGTTCTGAGTTTTGTAAATTTGGTCTTGTATAGTATCATGGGATAGTTTGCCATTATAAGTCTCTTGGTGATCCAATAACTTGTGAATGGCATTTGATTGATGAAAATTTCAGTGAAACTCATATATAGGCGCAGGAGTGGCTGTGTGGTAAGCAGCTTGCTAACCAACTACATGGTTCCGGGTTCAGTCCCACTGCGTGGCATCTTGGGCAAGTGTCTTCTGCTATAGCCCCGGGCCGACCAATGCCTTGTGAGTGGATTTGGTAGACAGAAACTGAAAGAAGCCTGTCGTATATATATATATATATATGTGTGTTTGTGTGTCTGTGTTTGTCCCCCTAGCATTGCTTGACAACCGATGCTGGTGTGTTTACGTCCCCGTCACTTAGCGGTCGGCAAAAGAGACCGATAGAATAAGTACTGGGCTTACAAAGAATAAGTCCCAGGGTTTATTTGCTCGACTAAAGGCGATGCTCCAGCATGGCCGCAGTCAAATGACTGAAACAAGTAAAAAAATATATATATATATAGTTCAAATATACAGAAAATAAAGGATGATGACAGGTGTAGGAACAACAAGCAGGTGTATTAGTTTAATGCTTGTGAAGAATGGAAAAGTCTTTGATGTTTCAAGCCTATGCTCTTCGACAGAAAGAATTGAGAGGTAGAAAAAAAAGACAAGAAGAAAAAAGTGGGGAGAGAACAAAAACAAACGGGGAGAGAAAAAATGCATAGGGATTAATGGTTCAATATGATGAAATAGCTGGAAGAAGGAGGTTCAGTGAAAGAGAGATAACAGTGACCCTGCCAAACTAGGGTGTGCAAGCACATGTGTGTACGTGAGAATGATGTGGGTAGGTGCATGAATATGTGTGTGGGGGCGAGCTTAAAAGTATATGAGCCTGTGTATAAGTAACCTAGTGCATACATTTTATGGAGTGATATGTGTTTCATGTACTGGTGTGTGTGTGTATGGACGGGTGTACATGTGTGTGGGGTTATACACATATGTATGTATGTATGTATATATATATATATATATATATATATATATATATATTTGTGTCTTGGAAGGGTCATTACAGCAATAATAATAACATACTCACTAGTTCAATACCAGAAGTGATACTGAACCAGTGCATGTGTTATTACTGGCATAATGATCCTCTCAAGACACAATGCAGAATTTGTTTCAACACATGAATTCACATTAAGAATCTTGCAAACCAAATACAAAATTGAAGTGTGTGTGTGTGTGTGTGTATTTATATATATATATATATATGTGTGGAGGCGCAGTGGTTAGGGCAGCGGACTCGCGGTCGTAGGATCGCGGTTTCGATTCCCAGACCGGGTGTTGTGAGTGTTTATTGAGCGTAAACACCTAAAAGCTCCATGAGGCTCCAGCAGGGGGTGGTGATCCCTGCTGTACTCTTTCACCACTCTTTCTCCCTCTCTTCCTTCTGTTGGCCTGCTCGCTTAGCCAGCGGGGTGGCGTCATTCAAAGGCTAAAACAATGCGAACGCATTGTGACCAGCGATGTGTAACAACATCTGATGGTCTGGTCGGTCACGTGATCACGTGATATATATATATATATATATATAATGTATTTATTATTATTATTATTATTATTATTTAAAACTCCATGTGATTTAAAGTTTCACAAGTTTTTAACAGACACCGAGGTCATTTAAGTTTAGATTATCAAATGGAAGACCAGAGGAAGTCCAAGATGGCTACTAGAAAATGGATAGCTATTGGTCAAGGCAGGTCACATTTCAATGACACCAGATGTGTTAGAAAGGAGAATTTCCTGGACCATATGGTTGGACAGGAACCTGGTGGTATCTTGCTGTCTGGGAAGCTGGGGAAGCTGACAGAAACAAGACTGGTGAGTATGTGTGTGTGTGTGTGTACCAGGTGTATGAGTGCATGAATGTGGGTGTGTTATTGGTTGTGTGTGTGTGTGTGTGTATGTGTGCATATGAATACATGTGCAATGAGCAAATGTGTTTAGTAAGATGGCATGTGTGTGTGTGCATAAGTATGTACATTCTTGTATCCTTGTGTGTGAGTGTGTATATGAGAGAAACATTAAAGCATCTGTTGCCAAATAAGTCGGCATTGAATCAGGAATGCCAAATAGGCAGTGCCAAAACAGCTGTGCCAAGGAAATATCACCTGGTGAGGTTTGGTGAGAGTAAGAGCGTCCAGCTGTAGAAAATAAATCTGCCTTAAAGAAATCCATCTAACCCATGCAAGCATGAAAAATTGGATGTTAAAACAGCAACAATAGCAATGGTAGTGATGATGAAAATGATGAAATAAATGAATCCCTTTGGGATTGATTTTTTTCCTTCTTCATTTCTCCAGGGTTGCTAAAAGTATCAATACTAATCTAATTGTAATTCAATCTGGTATAGCCCTTCACTTAAATGGTTTCAGGCCTAAATCTAAAGAAATCAATAATATGTTATTACTGTCACTCATTATCTATTTTTCTACTACTATTTCTATATAACATATCTTTACATTTTAGTTATTCTTTCTCATTGCTACTATTTTCAGTTATCTCTCTATTCCAGCTACCAACTAATTTACCATATCTCAGCTTTTGCTGTCAGCTCTTTCTTTTTTAAGCCAATAAGAAAAGCTCTACATGATTGCTCAACTAGCTAGAAATAGCAGCCAAAGTTGTCTTAAATTACACTGGCACCCTTACCAAAATTAAGTATTCATAAAGGAAAGACACTTTGGATAAAGTGCTAGATATACAATAATGTATCAACACTGGAAGAATGGAAAGTAAAGTTGACTTAAGTGGGGTTTGAACCCAAAATATAACAAACCATTACAAATACTTCAGAGCACTTATGATTCTTTCAATCCACTGCCCCAAAACAACAAATCAATAATATCTTTTTTTCCCCCAAAAAATTTTATTGAAACACATATTTCTTTTTTATTTCTTTATTGCCCATAGAGGGCTAAACATAGAGCCTACAGGGGGCTAAACAAACAAGGACAGACAAAGGGATTAAGTCGATTATATCGACCCCCAAACTGGTACTTATTTAATCAACCCCGAAAGGATGAAAGGCAAAGTTGACTTTGGCGGAATTTGAACTTGGAACGTAACTGCAGATGAAATATGGCTAAGCATTTCACCCAGTGTGCTAATATTTCTGCCAATTCACCGCCTTTTATTTAATTGAAACACATAGGCAATGTCTTGGCATTTCATGAAAATATTGCATTCTAAAGACCCTATATACAATGAGCTTACTATTGTCTCAAGGGTAATATCAGAGAGAAATACATGACTGTGCAACCAGCTATGAACAGTAAATATAATATTCCAAATCCCTTTACGTTCTGGGTTCACTTTGCCTTCCATCCTTTCAGGGTCAATAAATTAAGTACCAGTTGCATACTAGGGTTGATCTAATTGACTGGCCCCCTCCGCCAAAATTTCAGGCTTTGTGCCTAGAGAAGAAAAAAAAATATTCCAAATTCTAACAAAATGTTAAAATATTTGCCGAGAATTATAAGAAATAACCAATATATACTAAGCAAGTCCTGTTGTTGTCATCTCTGCCCACTATACTACTAAGGTTTTGGTGTATCCCGGTCAGTTGGTGACCCTTGACCCTGCATAAACTTCTATTGCACGATATTGTTTATACCTAGACATGTTGGTATACATACATGTATATGGTTGATATATTTATAGACAACCCAGTTGCTATGTATAAACATCAAAAATAGCATCTATTTCTTCACAGAGTCTAGTTTCGATCTACAGACCTCTGGGTTATGAGCCCAGCATGTTTCCACTACACCACTCTGTGCTCAACAAGTGATTAAGTAAATATACAATATATTATTTCTATTATTATCTACTAGCACTATGACCTGGCGTGGCCGGGTCATAGTGCTAGTGCATGCATATACAGCTGCTTGTGTGCACACATACACGCGAGTACTGTCCAAATCTCCAACCAATCACATACAGCTAGCTGGCATTCAATTGGCTTATCAAGTTTCGGGCATTTTGATTGGGTTTTGGATTGAAAATTCACAAAAAAGTCACTTCTATTGATTTTTTAAATGGCTTTGCGGGGTGACTGGGGAAATGTAAAGATGTGCATGACCACCCTTGGACGGTTTTGAATGACCATAGAAACTGCGAGCCTTCTAACTGAAAAATTGTGGATTTGTATAAAGGACACACACACAGACATTTTGCCATTTATATATATAGAGATTCTGGGTTACATTACTTCTATTATATAATCCTTCATATATTAGTTATTATTCTTTTAGTCTTTTACTTGTTTCAGTCATTTGACTGTGGCCATGCTGGAGCACCGCCTTTAGTCAGACAAATCGACCCCAGGACTTATTCTTTGTAAGCCTTGTACTTATTCTATCGGTCTCTTTTGCCGAACCGCTAAGTTGCGGGGACGCAAACACACCAGCATCGGTTGTCAAGCGATGTTGGGAGGACAAACACAGACGCACAAACATATACACACACATACTTGCATACTTACATACATATATATATATATATATATATATATATATATATATATATATATATATGTGTGTGTGTATACATATATACGACGGGCTTCTTTCAGTTTCTGTCTACCAAATCCACTCACAAGGCTTTGGTTGGCCCGAGGCTATAGTAAAAGACACTTGCCCATGGTGCCATGCAGTGGGACTGAACTCGGAACCATGTGGTTCGTAATCAAGCTACTTACCACACAGCCACTCCTACGCCTATATTATTTATTTATTTTTATGCATTAGATTGCTTCAACTGTACAAAACATGGTATCTACACAACACACGCTGCTGCACTGGGATGTTAATTTACTTACTGAAAGGTAACATTTCACTCTGTCGATAGTCTGAGTCACATCTGACAAAACATGCATAGATCTATGCACTGCAAGTTTTTCCGGGTGTCTCTATATTTGTAATTTTTACATCAGCCAGAAGCAAATCAATTCTATAAATGTTTCTTCCCCAGTGCAGCATAGCAAGCTCGCTAGTAAAAATATATGAAATAATACTCTCAACGGTTGAGTTAAACTTATCAAAAAGTACTGCCAGGAAAAAATTTGAATTAATGCTAATTACTTAGAAAAACAGCCAGTAAAAATAAAGACAGTAGAAATAGATTTACTTAAAAACATTTTGGATCTTGAAGTTTTTCCCTATTTTAGACTTAACAAGACGTGTATGTACACACACATACATGTGCACATATATATACGCACATAATGCATGTATATATATATATATATATATATATATAGATAGATAGATAGATAGTTATATAGATAGATAGATAGATAGATAGATATAGATAGATAGATAGATAGACAGATAGATAGATAGATAGAAGATAGTTATATAGATTAGTAGATAGATAGTTATATACGATAGATAGATAGATAGATAGATAGTATATCGATAGATAGATAGATAGATAGTTATAGATATAGATAGATATAGATAGATATAGATAGATAGTTATATGAAGATATATATATAGATAGATATAGAGATAGATAGATATATAGATAGATAGATATATAGATAGATAGATAGATAATATATAGATAGTTATATAGATAGATAGATAGATAGATATAGATAGATGTATATAGATAGTATATAGATAGATAGATAGATATAGATAGTTATGATAGATAGATAATAGATAGATAGTTATATAGATAGATAGATAGATATAGATAGTTATATAGATATAGATAGATAGATATAGATAGTTATATAGATATATAGATATATGATAGTTATCTAGATATATATATATAGATATATTATATAGAGATAGATAGATAGATAGTTATATAGATAGATAGATAGATAGATAGTTATATAGATAGATAGATAGATAGATAGTTATATAGATAGATAGATAGATAGATAGTTATATAGATAGATAGATAGATAGATAGTTATATAGATAGATAGATAGATATAGATAGTTATATAGATAGATAGATAGATATAGATAGTTATATAGATAGATAGATAGATATAGATAGTTATATAGATATAGATAGATAGATATAGATAGTTATATAGATATATAGATATATGATAGTTATCTAGATATATATATATAGATATATTATATAGAGATAGATAGATAGATAGTTATATAGATAGATAGATAGATAGATAGTTATATAGATAGATAGATAGATAGATAGTTATATAGATAGATAGATAGATAGATAGTTATATAGATAGATAGATAGATAGATAGTTATATAGATAGATAGATAGATATAGATAGTATATAGATATATAGAATATAGATACTAGATAGATATAGATAGATATAGATAGTTATATAGATATATATATAATATATATATTAGATATATATATATATATATAATATTATATATATATACGTACATGTATATTATGTGTGTGTCTGTGTGTATACACACATGTATGTGCGTGTATAAATACATACACATCTGCATATTATAGACCTACATACACACACACACATAAGAATCGAGACATTTTGCAAACATGAAATAATTCTTTTTTTAAGCATGGAGAATCCTGAAGCGAATGAAGCTATAAAAAATAGCATGCTAATATTTGGGTTGAAAACTGTTTGGACAGAAAGGGTTAACTTAATATTTATGTACTATTATTTCTAGCTTTATTTGCTTTGAGAATCACCAAATGATTTGTTCATACGTATGTATATGTGTTAGGACATGTCTGTCTGTGCGTAGGTATATACTGGAGTGTCTATATATGGTATATACATGACGGTAGAGCAGCATGTTCACTTTAAGTGTTCGTTGGGTATTTGATTAGAGAGAGAGATGGAAGATGAAAGATACAAGAATGGTTGTTAATCACTACAGTTGTTTCAACCCATCCAGTATTGATCCGATCCCTATCAGGATATATATATAGTATGGCTGTGTGATTCAGAAGCTTACTTTC
>NC_042999.1:37504999-37507499 GCF_006345805.1 Octopus sinensis | reverse complement strand
CCAGTCTAATCTGGCAATGTTTCTACAGCTGGATGCCCTTCCTAACGCCAACCACTCCGTGAGTGTAGTGGGTGCTTTTTACGTGCCACCTGCACAGGTGCCAGGCGGGGCTGGCAACGGCCACGGTCAGATTGTGTATTTATGTGCCACCGGCATGGAAGCCAGTCGAGGCAGTGCTGGCATCGGCCACGAGTCGGATAGTGCTTTTTACGTACCACCAGACCAGGGATCCTGGCTGGTTCAATTCGATTTCGATTTCGCTTGCCCCAACATGTCTTCACAAGCAAAGGGGGTTGGCATGGGTGCCTGTCGTACGGTCGCATTGGAGTATTTTACGTGCCACGGCCACGAGTCGGATAGTGCTTTTTACATACCACCAGACCAGGGATCCTGGCTGCCCCAACATGTCTTCACAAGCAAAGGGGGTTGGCATGGGTGCCTGTCGTACGGTCGCATTGGAGTATTTTACGTGCCACGGCCACGAGTCGGATAGTGCTTTTTACGTACCACCAGGCCAGGGATCCTGGCTGGTTCAATTCGGTTTCGATTTCGATTTCGCTTGCCCCAACATGTCTTCGCAAGCATGGGGGGTTGGCATGGGTGTCTGTCGTCGGATGAGGTTCTATATCGACTTCGCTTGCCTCAACCGGTCTTTGTGTCCAAGGGAGGAAAGGCATTCATAAGTGGGCTGGGCTCACTTTTGTCCTGCCTGGTCTTCTCACGTACAGAATATTTCCAAAGTCTCGGTCTCTGGTCATTTCCTCAGTGAGGCCTAAAGTTCGAAGGTCGTGCTTCACCACCTCGTCCCAGGTTTTCCTGGGTCTACCTCTTCCACGGTTTCCCTCAACTGCTAGGGATTGGCACTTTCTCACACACCTATCTTCATCCATTCTCGCCACATGACCATACCAGCGCAATCGTCTCTCTTGCACACCCACACTGATGCTTCTTAGGTACAACATTTCTCTCAAGGTGCTAACGCTCTGTCGAGTATGTACACTGACATTACACATCCATCGGAGCATACTGGCTTCATTCCTCACGAGCTTACACATGTCTTCAGCAGTCACGGCCCATGTTTCGCTGCCATGTAGCATGGCTGTTCGTACACACGCATCATACAGTCTGCCTTTTACTCTGAGCGAGAGGCCTTTAGTCACCAGCAGAGGTAAGGCTCCCTAAACTTTGCCCAGGCTATTCTTATTCTAGCAGTTACACTTTCACGCAGCGCCACCCCCCACTACTGACTTGGTCACCTAGATAACGGAAGCTATCAACTACTTCTAGTTTTTCCCCTGGAAAGTGACGGAAGTTGTTTTCTGCAGATTTTCGGAGGTTAATGCTCCCGAGCATCTGCCACATACAAAAACTATCTTCCCAGTTAGCTTACCTTTGACATTGCTGCACCTCTTATGTGTCCATAGCTTACACTGGGTACATCTTATAGAGTTTCTACCTACACACCTTTTCTACAGATCGAGCAGGGCCATCTTCCTGAAGATATTTGTGGATTGTCTACCTTTCTACTTATTAGTACTTTGGTTTTAGCTAGGTTGACTCTAAGGCCCCTTGATTCTAAACCCTCCTTCCACACCTGGAACTTCTCCTCCAGTTCTGATAGTGACTCAGCAATAAGAGCAAGGTCGTCAGCGTAGAGGAGCTCCCAGGGACAGCCTGTCTTGAATTCCTCCGTAATTGCCTGGAGTACTATGATAAATAGGAGGGGGCTGAGTACTGAACCCTGGTGGACCCCAACCTCTACTTTGAATTCTTCTGTGTACATGTTGCCAACCCTAACCTTACTTACGGCATCTCTGTACATGGCTTGCACAGTCCTCACCAGCCATTCATCTATCCCTAGTTTCCTCATTGACCACCAGATAAGGGATCGGGGGACCCTATCAAAAGCTTTCTCCATGTCAACGAAAGCCAGGTACAGGGGCTTATCTTTGGCTAGGTATTTCTCCTGCAGCTGCCTTACCAGGAATATAGCATCAGTGGTACTTTTCCCTGGCACGAACCCAAACTGCATCTCATCTAAACTAACTCTCTCTCTAATTAGTTGGGCTATGACCCTCTCCGTAACCTTCATTACTTGATCCAACAGCTTGATACCTTAAGCAGTTTGCTTAATCATGTGATTTCAATTCAGTTCCACCTGGGGCAAGTGTCTTCTGCCAGAAGCTTTGTGAGTGGATTTGGTTGGCAAAAACTGAAAAAAAAAAAGGTGGCGAGCTGGCAGAAACGTTAGTGCGCCAGGTGAAATGCTTAGCAGTATTTCGTCTGCCGCTACATTCTGAGTTCAAATTCCGCTGAGGTTGACTTTGCCTTTCATCCTTTCAGGGTCAATTAAATAAGCACCAGTTACACACTGGGGTCGATATAATCGACTTAATCCATTTGTCTGTCCTTGTTTGTCCCCTCTGTGTGTAGCCCCTTGTGGGCAGTAAAAAAATTAGAAACTCAAAAAAATAAACCTGTTATATAATTATATAACAGG
>NC_042999.1:37494999-37499999 GCF_006345805.1 Octopus sinensis | reverse complement strand
TTTATTATTTATTGTGGTTGTATACTGTCAACTTAACGTGACAGTCCCGTATGGGAATTACACCACCGCTGTTTAGCCCTAGGAAGCATCGATGCTTCCTGTCGGCTTTGACACATATCCTGTGTCCTTATATTTGTGAAAGGGAGGCAAGCAACCCCACCAGCCAAGATTCACACCTGAGGACATGCATGTTTCTGGGTCTTAACCCGTCATCAGCCCAGGATAGTGAGATCTGCTGACTGAGGTGCCTGTCTAGCCTTCACAAACATATATTTACAGTGAAATCTATTCACTGGTCACCGTAATAGAAATATTAAATTTCTAAATGTCTCAAAGAGACATGAGCAGTGGTGGAGCGATAGATTGGTTGTATACTGTCAACATAACATGACAGTCCCATATGAGAATTACACCACTGCTGTTGACAGAATTAAGCACTGATCAGTAAACAGTTTATTCACTGAATGTATAAGCAAATCCAGTGACTTGCTTTGGCTCAAAGATCCAGATGTTACTAGTTGATGAGATACAACATGGTGAAACAGAAACACTGGTGTCTCAGAATACCTTGTACGAATGAGCCATGTCTGTTATGAATACACCGCTATCTAAAAGGGAGAAGTTGTTCTCTTGTGACATACACAACAGCAACTAGCATACTTGCATTTGAATCTGCTGGAACATATTAAGAATAATTATACAAATCATTGTCTTAGATCTAGATGTACACTGGCAATAATGAATTTTTTAAAAATTCACTATATTCTCTCTCTAACCGCTCAGTCGAAGTCGACTCTTGGTCACTCTTTAGATCAGTGTCCTCCAGTCAGTTCTATCCTGGGCCGCTTCCTTCAGACTGGCCATGTCCATTCCGGTATCACTCCTGATGGTGTCAAGACAGCGGGTTCTTGGTCGGCCTCTCTTGCCACTGACCATTCCGAGCATAATGTCCTTCTCCAGGGATTCTCTCCGCATAATATGACCGAAATATGCCAATCTACGCTTGGTGATCCCAGCTTCTAGCGACATTTTCGGCCTTATCTGCTTAAGAACTTCTCCATTGGTGAGCCTCGCTGTCCATGGAATCCGCAAAAGTCTTCTCCAACACCAAAGCTCGAATTATATATTACTATATTACTACATAGTTTATTATAGCAGATATTGTCTATATTTTGTTAGCTTGCTCTACACAGTTCAAATCAATTATATATGATCAAAGGTTATTTGACTGATATTAGCTTTACAGAAAGAGCATCATCTCTCAATAATTTAATGTCAGAATATTTCAGTGTCATCTGTCAGGAACAACTAGGAATGTGAGCCTGTATGTGGTTGTTTAATATGCTGAATTTGCCAGATTTCTCTAAAAATCATATCTTGCTATCTTTAAAAAAATGTAGAAAGGATAACATTTTAGATAATGTATGAAATTTTAGATAATGCATGAAAAAGAGAAAAACCAAGTGTTGGAATGCCTTTTGTCATAGAGTTTCTCAATTAGATCTTATTTGCAGCTGAACAAAAGTAACAACAACATTGGGAATACATATGTATTGGGTTGTCCGGAGAGTATGTGCCTGTTTATAGTAGCTTACCTTTCGACTTATTTTAGAACGTGGTTGAGTCCATAAAATAGGGTTTGACTACACCTCCATTTAGAGCACAGTTTAAGCTATCTTTTCATGGATGAAGGTTTATGTTCCTATAACCTGTGTTAATTTTGTAATCCTTTAAAAATGGAAGATAAGAAAGTTCATTTTCGGCACTTGATGCTTTGGGAACCTGACAAAAATTGCTGCAGCTCGGCTGGGATTTGTTACCCCCACCCTCCATATTCACCAGATATTGCTCCTTCGGATTTCCACTTATTCAGGTCTCTCAGAATAGTCTTAATGGTAAAAATTTCAATTCCTTGGATGACATAAAAAGATACCTTGATGAATTCTTTGCCATTAAACCACTTCAATTCTGGGACGAGGGTATTTTCAAGTTAAAGGAAAGATGGAGACACATTGTGCAACGAAATGGTTCATATTTGGTTGATTAAAAATGTAATGGCAAGTATTTATTGACCCTTTTCTTTCCTTTAAAAATCGGCATGAACTTTCCGGACAACCCAATATTAACATCTCCATCCATCTTCTCCACCCACTATTCATGGGTGGGTTTTGAGGAAAGTCCTCAGGTATCTCTTCTATAGGGTCCTATCAGAAGCAACCATCATTTAACTTACCTGTGGGTTCCCAAGCATAACCAGCTAAAACTATGGATATTATCCAACAATCTCATTCTTGGTCTACCCCTAGGTCTCTTGTAGGCTGGTTTGTCCATCTTGTGTTTCTTTCCTGTGACATTCTAATCACGTCTTTGGCACTGGGGCTGTGACCCCTTCTCAATGCAAAGAAGTAACAGCTCAACCCGGAGAGACTCCCTGATCTCTGAACTACACAATCAAGTAACATTACTTCAGAGATCCTTTAGAGGAATCCCAGTTTGGTCACTTGTATTTGTAATATTCAGTTTCTTAATAAGTAATATTTTCAATGACCATTAAAACTATAAAAAAAATAATACATAAATAAAACCAGGATCTTTTTCTTTCTTACAAATTTCTTTGCAATTTTCATTCTGATATTATTATGCTAAAATAACGTCTGTTGGAATTGTGTTGCAGGAAAGTGTGAAAAACCAAATTATTAAACAGCCCAACATATTCTGCTGTCGTTCAGGACCGGTCACAGCCTTCCTTGGGGTTGACAAACTAGGTTACTCCCCAGGTGAACTAATAGGATTAAATGTTGAGATATCAAACCATTCAGAAAAAGAAGTACTTGGTTCCAATGTAAAGTTATACATGGTAAGCTGTACAGTTTTTTATAATTGTGGCACTTTCTGATTTAATTATTTTATGCATTATATATATATATATATATATATAGAAATATATATAGAAATATCATTGTTTCTAATTCTCTCTAAAGGAGACTACGGCAGCGGTACTGGATATTAATAGTTATCGCCAAGCTAACGTGGCAGTCCAGATAAATAAGACGAATGCTGCCGTTGATTAACTACTTGAGGCCATCACCTCTAGCTAGCTATGCACACAGGTTTGTGCATCACATAGCTAGCTAGAAGCGATGGCCTCTTGGAGCTAATCAACAGCAGCATTCGCCCTATTTATCTAGACTGCCACGTTAGCTTGGTGATAACTATTAATATATATATATATATATATATATATATGTATATATATATATAATAAAAGGAAATACTTCACAGATGGAGATTTTATATTAATAGTTTCGGTATGACGTATTTTTATAGGACCTCACCATATCCATAGGATATTATTATATATTATTTATAATATCCATGAGACCTATAGGAACCTATTAATTTGACACACATGCTTCAGGCAATTTTTGCATTAGTTTACATCAGATTTTCTTGTTGTTTAGACTTCAGGATATTAATTATTCTACACCAATCCAAAAGTTTTGGATTAATGGGCAGTGCTTATGAATTCTTACAAACTACTAAGATAGGTGGATGTATTAGTAGAGGCAATAACTTTGAGAAGGATAGTTTTGTTTGTTGTTTACATATTTACATATCAATGCAGGTGGACATAGAAGGTGGGAAAGAGAAAGAAAAAGAAGGAAGGAGATAAAATTGTAAGCTGTATTCAGTCAAGGTGTGTACTTGTACTTGTGACGGCGTTCACCCAAGGTGGATTGAGCCGGCTTCTTCTCTGGTCCTAACAGCATCACGAACCATGATGACCCACGCTCGACGGTCCCATGCGAGGTCACTGGAGATATCGAGCCATTCGCTGTTCCATCTGCGCAGACCGACCACCTGCGGACCTGAGAGTTTGGAGAGGTCCTCCTTTATTGTCGTTGCCCAGGTCTTCAGGTGTCCATCTGTGTGTTTGCGCCAGCTGGGAAGTAGAAGTGGGAGGAGGACATCGCGAATCAGCTCACCCTCTGGACACTGGGATGCATGACCGAACCACCTTAAGTCAAGGTGTGTGCAGACAGGAAGACAAGAAGAATAAAAGAACTGGGGTAACACAAGGAAGAGAGAAACAGAAAAAGAAAAAAGATAGAATGTATTAAGGATGAGACATATTTAGTTGACATGAGAATAGAACTCCCCTCATTCTTGTGTTTCACTAACGAATAGATAATTGTCATAAATAAAATGGTGAGTAAAAGTTTGCTTTTATCATTATCAGTTTGGATTAATAATTTGGTGCCATCTTAATAAAATAATTCAGATGACAAACTCAGGATCTCATGGTTACAAAGCAACCTTCTTAACCACTGAGCCATGCTTGAGTGTTTCAGGTGCTTTAACCCTTTCGTTACCAACCCGGCTGAAACCAGCTCTGACTCTGAATACAAATGTCTTGTTTTCACAAGTTTTGAGTTAAAATCTTCCACCAGACTTTAATCACAATTTATGTTCCTAACACTAGCTTTATGATATAGCTAAGTTATTTTACTAAATTCTTTGTTATATTTAAAGTAATTGAAAGAAACACAGAGCATCTCAAAATAAATACAGTAACAAAAGGGTTAAGGTGGCAAGCTGACAGATTGCTTCATGGCAGTTCATCTGTCTCTATGTTCTGAGTTCAAATGCCACTGGGATTAACTTTGCCTTTCATCCTTTCAAAGTCAATGTAATCAAACTACCCCACCACTAAAATTACTGGTCTTTTGCCAAAATTTAAAATCAATTAATACAGTGTTATTTCTTAGCCATTTTTATATCATTGCAGCATGTTTTGTACCATGGAAAACTAACACAAGGAACTGAAGTTCAAACTTTGTCTTGTGTGAATCATCCTAGTATTCCACCTGGTGAAACAGATGTGTGGAGTGGTGATACGATGCTGGTACCTCCTTTGTCACCCTCAAATCTGGAAGGTTGTAATGTGATTGACATCAAATACTTTTTAGTGGTAACATCAAGTTTCTATCATTATTTAT
>NC_042999.1:37459999-37487499 GCF_006345805.1 Octopus sinensis | reverse complement strand
ATTTGATTAAGGTATCTTTGGCCCAACAAGTAGCTAGCAGACTACCCCTTGGTTGGGCAATTACTACTTCCAAGATTCTCCTAGCTATGAAACATATGTAGCCTGGATTTTATCTAATCCATTCCTTAACTTCTGGATATATATATATATTTTTACTCTTTACTCTTTTACTTGTTTCAGTCATTTGACTGCGACCATGCTGGAGCACCGCCTTTAATCGAGCAACTCGACCCCGGGACTTATTCTTTTGTAAGCCCAGTACTTATTCTATCGGTCTCTTTTGCCGAACCGCTAAGTAACAGGGACATAAACACACCAGTATTGTCAAGCAATGCTAGGGGAACAAACACAGACACACAAACACACACACGTATATCATCATCATCATCATCATCATTTAACGTCCGCTTTCCATGCTAGCATGGGTTGGACGGTTCAACTGGGGTCTGGGGAGCCCGAAGGCTGCACCAGGCCAGTCAGATCTGGCAGTGTTTCTACAGCTGGATGCCCTTCCTAACGCCAACCACTCCGAGAGTGTAGTGGGTGATTTTATGTGCCACCGACACAGGTGCCAGACGAGGCTGGCGAACGGCCACGCTCGGATGGTGTTTTTATGTGCCACCGACACAGGTGCCAGACGAGGCTGACGAACGGCCACGATCGGATGGTGTTTCTTACGTGCCCACAGCACGGAGGCCAGTCGATGCGGTACTGGCTACGGCCACATACATATATACAACGGGCTTCTTTCAGTTTCTGTCTACCCAATCCACTCAGAAGGCTTTGGTCAGCCAGAGGCTATAGTAGAAGACACTTGCCCAAGGTTCCACGCAGTGGGACTGAACCCGGAACCATGTGGTTGGTAAACAAGCTACTTACCACACAGCGAATATCAATTCCAGCGTCACAGGGATGAGATATTCAAGTTAAGAATATTAAGTTGAATTATTCTCAATAAATATATACATATATATCAAAGTATCATTAGAGACAAAAATCTCCATAAAATTCAAAAAATCAGAATATAAATTCAACCATGTCCTAGAATATTATATTTAATACTTACTATTCATGTTCAAAGTTGTCGACTACACCTGTTTCATGAGGTTGTGTACTATGTTCCTGAGACACGCTGTCTCTTACAGAACCTCCCCTTATATACAACCCCAAGCTTCAGGTCCGCCGATCCCCCATTTATAACTTTATCTATCATTATATATTCCAACTTAAAAGTATATCAAACTAAACAGATGTATAAATGAATTCCTAGTATATCAAAACATATAAATGTGTAAATAAATTCATTGAACCTTGCAGTTTAAACCATAATTAATTATGAATTAAAAGTGAATTACGCCTAAAAAAATATATACCATGTGGAAAATGTATACCAATGCGGAAAAAATATATACTAATGAGAAGAAAATATAACATTATAAGAATAAAAATTAATTAGATATATATATATCTTATATAGGCACAGGAGTGGCTGTGTGATAAGTAGCTTGCTTACCAACCACATGATTTCGAGTTCAGTCCCACTGTGTGGTACCTTGGGCAAACGTCTTCTACTATAGCCTCAGGTCGACCAAAGCCTTGTGAGTGGATTTAGTAGATGGAAACTGAAAAGAAGCCTGTCGTATATGTGTATATATATATGCGTATGTGTGTGTGTGTGTGTGTTTGTCCCCCCAATGTCACTTGACAACCGATGCTGGTGTGTTTACGTCACCGTAACTTAGCGGTTCGGCAAAAAGTGACCGATAGAATAAGTAAAAGGCTTACAAAGAATAAGACCTGGGATCGATTTGCTTGACTAAAAGGCAGTGCTCCAGCATGGCCGCAGTCAAATGACTGAAACAAGTAAAAGAGTATCCAAATGAAGAGGATGATTAAGAGATGAATGTAAGCTAATACGAATGACAAAAATTCAGGTGAATGTTACGTGTAAAATACGAATGAAGATATGAAAGGATATATGGAGAAAAAAATATAAAGGGGAAAACATTTAAAAATGAAAAAAATTATATCTTTCTTTTACTTGTTTCAGTCATTTGACTGCGGCCATGCTGGAACACCACCTTTAGTCGAGCAAATCGACCCCGGGACTTATTCTTTGTAAGCCTAGTACTTATTCTATCGGTCTCTTTTGCTGCCAAACCGCTAAGTGACGGGGACGTAAACACACCAGCATCGGTTGTCAAGTAATGCTAGGGGGACAAACACAGACACACAAACATATACACATATATATATATACGACAGGCTTCTTTCAGTTTCCGTCTACCAAATCCACTCACAAGGCATTTGTCAGCCTGAGGCTATAGCAGAAGACACTTGCCCAAGATGCCACGCAGTGGGACTGAACCCGGAACCATGTGGTTGGTAAGCAAGCTACTTACCACACAGCCACTCCTACTAAACTTAATTTAAAATGTAAAAGAAAGGTGGTATTCAAGAAATCCAAGAATGGTAGAGCGGACATCATCAAGCACTTCATTGTAACCAGTTATGTAACATTTCTTGTTGAGTTTCGTCCGGGTTTCTTGAAACCTTATGAAAAATGCCATGTTAGGATCAGAAGTTGCACCCATCAGTGAGTTGAAACAGCCCCTAAAAACTACCAAAAAAAATGTGATGACAGCAAAGGAAGTAAAGCATTTTGCAATTGAACAATTTTTCTAGATTTGTACAAGCACCATTTCCTCAATCTGTGTTGCTTGCTGTCATATCACAGCAAAGTGACTGAATTTTGTCAGTTACTAGCAGTATCGCCCAGCGTTGCTCAGGTTTGTAAGGGAAATAACTATATAAGCATTTTTAGAGAGTTATAGCCAAAAATTAGCAAAAAAATGCATTAAAAATGGGGAAAAAATGATGGTAAATTTTTTTTAAATCTTTGACTCATCGTAGACATTTCTAGAGAGTTACTTCCCTTATATAATAGCGAAAAAATGCATTAAAATGGGGAAAAAATGATGGTAAATTTTATTTTAAATCGTAGACTCATCGTAGATGCGCGCTAATATCCAGAAGGGCTCGATATGAATCACGACTATAAGATACCCGGTTTTGGTTAAACTGCACCGCAAAATGTGGGAGTAGTTAGGAATCTAAATCGTAGGAGACAGACACACAACCTTACTTTTATATATAAAGATATACCCCATTTCTCCACTGCTTGGTAAACAGCTATGGCTTGCTGTTCTGAAGATATTGGAATTTCAGGGACTCCCAACAATTACTACTTGCCTTGGAAAGTTACTATTATTGCCAGTCTACCAACCTTTTCAATACCTGTGAGTGCTGGGAGGAGCTTTCCATCCCAGTGCAACACTAATTATTGACAGTTATTTAGATTAAATCTGTGCTGTATTTCTGTGTGTCTTGCTTCTCTAAAGTTTTTTCTAAGGCATTGAAAAGACGTACGATTTATTACTAGGGTTTCAATGTCATGCCCAAAAGCTTCTGCAGCAGCCATTAATATGTAAACCCCATTTCTGTCAGTGATTTTACACCCATCAAAAACTTCAGAGAGACGGGGAGTAAAAAAAATTGCAATGTACCTCGAGTTGATGCTGTTGCTGATGAAGATAGTTGTGTGAAAAAGTGCCACACCCTAGCGGTTGAGGGAATCTGTGGAAGAGGTGGACCCAGGAAAACCTGGGACGAGGTGGTGAAGCACGACCTTCGATCTTTAGGTCTCACCGAGGAAATGACCAGAGACCGAGACCTTTGGAAGTATGCTGTGCGTGGGAAGACCAGGCAGGGCAAGTGAGACCATAACCCGTGGCTTCTACCTGGGACGTAGCCAGCCCACTTATGCATACCTTTCCTTCTTGTGACACAAACCCTAC
Organism: Octopus sinensis; assembly: GCF_006345805.1. Lineage (NCBI taxonomy): Eukaryota > Metazoa > Mollusca > Cephalopoda > Octopoda > Octopodidae > Octopus > Octopus sinensis. Next base: position 37,483,642 of record NC_042999.1, on the reverse strand, counting down.
TTGTGAAGACCTGTTGAGGCAAGTGAAAATCAAAATCAAAATCGATCAACATCAATGGAAATTGTAGCTGTGATACCAGTGCCGGTGGCACGTAAAAAGCACCATCCGATTGTGGCCATTGCCAGCCTCGTCTGGCCCCCGTGCTGGTGGCACATAAAAAGCACCATCCGATCGTAGCCATTTGCCAGCCTCGTCTGGCACCTGTGCAGGTGGCACGTAAAAAGCACCCACTACACTCACGGAGTGGTTGGCGTTAGGAAGGGCATCCAGCTGTAGAAACACTGCCAGATCAGACTGGGCCTGGCACAGCCTTCTGGCTTCCCAGACCCCAGTCGAACCGTCCAACCCATGCTAGCATGGAAAACGGACGTTAAACGATGATGATGACAGAGGAATTTTCACTGTCATCATCACCACCACTGCTTTGGCTGCTTGATGTTGAATCTTCAGTTTCTGATGTAGCAAACTAATGAATAGCAAAATTTTGTTCCATTTCTTCATAAGACTTTTTTCGTGACAGTTTCCATTGAAGTGCACTTCAGTGCTCTTTCTTCCTTGTGCTTTAGTCTTTGATCTACTCTAACCATGGATCCTAGTTGTCCTTTTTGGTACTGAAGCATTAAGAACTTATTACCCTCTTCAATTTTTCTCTTTCCCAAAGCATCTGAATGAGCTACGTCAAAGAGATCGTCCATCATTTCCGTCGAAAGTTATTCTTTTTCCTTGCTTGCAGTTCTAGTCAAATTTTTCTGTAAACCTTTCCATTCATCATAGAGTTTGAGTACCTTATCAACGCAGTGGTCATTTCTTCTGGTAGGAATTCATGCTTTTTGCCAAAAAAAGAAAAAAAAAATGGAAACTTTTCGAATCACTAATGCTTCACTTTCCTTCATTGTAAGATTTACAACTCTTACATTGTAGGAAAAAAGAATGCTTAAAACTGTGAGAGATTGCAGAGAGGTTAAATATATCACACACAGCAATTGAAAATCACATAAAGTGTCTTGGACAGGGTTCTACGTAAATTGAAAGAGATTCATTTAACACAATGAATCAATATTTGCAATATGCATCTCAAACGCAATGAAATTGACCTTTCTTTTTTAAATGAATAATCACTGGTGGTGAAAAATGGATTGTTTACATTAACATCAATTGAAAACGATCATGGTCCAAGTGTAATGATTCAGCACAAGCCACATTGAAAGCTAAATTGCATAAAATAAAGGTCATACTGTCAATTTGGTGGGATTACAAAGGTGTTGTGTATTTTGAGCTGCTTCCAAGAAACCAAACAATCAATCCAGATGTTTACTGTCAACAACTAATGAAACTGGAGGAAGCAATCCAAGAAAGACGGCCAGAATTGCCAAATCGTAAAGGAATTATTGGAGCTTGGTTGGGAAGTGATGTCACATCCACCATATAGCCCTGGCCTTGCACCATCAGATTACCATTTACTTCAAAGTTGGCAAAATTCCTTGAATGGTAAAACTTTCAATAATGATGATGACCTGAAATCGCACTTGCTTTAGTTTTTGGTTGATAAGGACCAGAAGTTCTATGAGCATGGAATCATGAAGTTGCCGGAAAGATGGCAAACGGTCATCAAACAAAATGGAAAATACATAACTGATTAAAGTTCATTCTTTGTATGAAAAAAAAATTGACTTTTATTTTACACTAAAAAACCAAAATTATTTTCTTGCCAACTGGATGCATCATCATCATCATCATCATCATCGTTTAACATCCGTTTTCCGTGCTAGCACGGATTGGACAGTTCGACCGGAGTCTGGGAAGCCGGGGCTGCACCAGGCTCCAGTCTGATCTGGCAGTGTTTCTACAGCTGGATGCCCTTCCTAACGTCAATGCATATATATTTATATTCGGTGGGGGTGGGTGCTGAGAAGTTCCTAGCTGTGGGTAAAATAAAATACAAGAGGATCAATTATGATTTTATTCAACATACTGCCAGAGTCCTTCAGATTTTCTAAGCCCCGTAAAAAAACTCGAAAGGTCGGGCTTCCAAGCAGGACTTTTACGATACCCATAAAACCAGGAAGTTGTCAGTACCCCATCATGTATATATATATATCAATAATAATAGTGATAGTTTCTTATCAGGAACAAAATGTTTAATAGGACTGCTATAGAAGTGCTCAAGTAAATGAGACAAATATAATAAACTTTGGTTGTAGAACAAACAACAGATATAAGGTCATCCACCTAACATATCACATCTTGAAATTTTAATCACATAATGCTTTTTCTTATACATAGAATATAGATGCATAAATCCAGAAGATGAAACATAATTCATTTAGACAAGCATATAAGAAAAACGTGTGAGTACAGTCTATCGGGATTAACAATTAATAATTAATACTTTAACGACTAAAAAAAAAAATTTTTTTAACATTATAACATCTAGAATAATAAATATATAAAAAAATATATATATATTCTTTTACTTGTTTCAGTCATTTGACTCTGGTCATGCTGCAGACTGCCTTGAAGGGTTTTAGTCAAACAAATTGACCCCAGGGACTGATTTTTTAAAGCCTAGCACTTATTCTATCATTCTCTTTTACCCAACTGCTAAGCTACTGGGACGTAAACACACCAACATCAGTCTTCAAGCGATGATGGTGGGGAGGGTACAAACACAAAGAGACACACACATGTATGTTGGGCTTCTTTCAGTTTCTGTCTACCAGATCCACTCACAAGGCTTTGGTCGACCCAAGACTATAGTAGCAGACACTTGCCCGAGGTGCCATGTAGTGGGACTGAATCCAGAACCAAGTTTTTGGGAAGCAAGCATCTTACCAGACAGCCATTATGTGTGTGTGAGGTGTGTTACTGTCATACAAATGATATCATTCATTTCCAATCTTCTGTGAAGAATATGTCTAGCCATGTGAAAATGTTACTTTGCTTGGAAACAGGCAAGGGTTGGCTGAAGGAAAAGCATCCAGCCATTGAAAATCGGCTTTGAAAATGAATTTCGTTTGACTCGTTTAAGCATGGAAAAGTGGACCTTAAAAAATGATGATGATGTTAGCTTTAACATCTGTACCTATTTCTTTACTACCCACAAGGGGCTAAACACAGAGAGGACAGACAAGGAGATTAAGTCGATTACATCGACCCCAGTGCGTAACTGGTACTTAATTTATCGACCCCGAAAGGATGAAAGGCAAAGTCGACCTTGGCGGAATTTGAACTCAGAATGTAACGGCAGACGAAATACAGCTACGCATTTCGTCCGGCGTGCTAACGATTCTGCCAGCTTGCCGCCTTAACATCTGTACCATCTTCACTAAATAGATAGCTTGGGTTTCCTAAAAACATCTCTTTTTATATAATTGCCAGTATATCAATGTAATTGATTTTGTTTTATCCCATTAAAACATACAGCCTTCTGTCTAGGTTAGAAATCAATATATCTGAAAAACATGATAGTCAAGAAAATTTTCGACTGTCTTTTTTGATCAATCTAATCAATACTTAGGATGTTGCCAATTTTCTGTGAATGCCAAATTTTCTATAGATTAGACTGAAGCTTCACCTGTGGCAGCCAGCAGTGGTTTATTTAGCCCAGATAGGTTCCTCATTTCCACCGATTTCAGAGTTGGAGGTGATGTAAGGAAATGATGTGTCCATTATAGTAAATCTTTCAATTCTGGAATTTTTTTACAGATTGTCATTTTAATGAAATGCACTTTAGTTGTTACAACATGATCACTTTTATCATTAAATGAGCCATGGCTAGGGTAAAGATTCCTTCAATTCTGGAACCAGTGTAATTATCCGAATACAACAAGAAGAAACCCAATGGACTCACTCTTCGCATCTGAACTAAATAGAGATGCTTTGTAGGAAATTTCAGCACTTGCGACTTTCTTTCTTCTCTGTACCTTTTTTTCTTTTCTTCTCCATCACAACTCTTCGAAACTGCGTTTGGAGGTGAGGCTTACTGCGTCAGTAGCCAAATAAAATAAGTCACTGAAATTCCAGTAATTACTTTTTCTCCCTACGGTTTTTGGGATGTTGGAGAGTACTGATGACAAGAAAGGTTTTTGACTTCGGTAGAATCCCATTTCATTGAAGTATCAGATGATACTTGGGAAGGTGTCTTGCTAATCCAATGCCTCAGGCTTGCAATTGCTGTAGTAATGTCATTAAGTGTTTTGCTCTTTTAACTGGAGAATACCAGTGCCCTCTGGCGCAATGTATGAGTGTGCACGTTCTTATTTTGTTCATTTGCAGATTTCTGGGTTTTTTTTACTCTTTATTTAAAACTATTTTCCAGCTGTTTACTTTTTTGTAAATTGGGTTATATTTCTCACCATCGAAAAATAAATTGCAAATTTTCCCTTTAGAGAAAGAGAAATGTCAATCTTTCAAACATATTTTGAGAAATCACTGCTGAAGACAGAAAAAAAAATAGGGAAGAAAAAAACATTAATTGATTAATTATCTAATAATATTTCTAAAATCAGAAGTACCATAAATATCATTTTGTTTCTGAGAGTAATTTTACCGACTACAAAATTAGTTTAGATCAAGGGAAGCAACTTTAAAAGAAATTCAAGGGACATTACTTTGAAATTACTATTTCTAAAAACAGGATTTGTAACGAACATTTATTATCGGCAGAAATTACGAATTGACTCGAGGGCCAAGAATTTCGTATAATTGACCCTCTAGAAAAGGCAGCCAAATTTCCCTAAATCACACCGTCCTATCCTCAAAACAGGTGTGGTGGGATACACTGGGTTAGGTAAGGTTGGGATGATTGCTCTTAGAATATCTTTGATCCATAGGTCTGTTAGATCTGAGTTAACTAAGGGTTACTGTAAAAATAGCAACTAAAAAAATAATACTTATTTTTTCATTAATTTGTATATTAATTCTGCGACTCAACTCTGTTGAACGTCTTGTGTTTTGTAGCAAGCTGCAAGTTACAGTGAAAAGAAAAAAATGAAAGAAGTCAGCAGATGTAGCGACTTACCCAGGGATTCCATCCGCAGCAAAAATAATTTAAGTCTGTGTCACCATACTTACTGTATTCAGGAAAAAATTACTAATACTTTTATATATTGGTTCTCTTATAACTTATTTTGGTGTGTACAAAGCGGAGTTTTGCATTATCATGTCTTATAAATCCGAAATATGCCTGAAGCTGTTGCCTTTACTTGGTAAGCTCAGATTGATATGGTTTCAGATTTTGGTACAAGGCCAGAAATTTTTACGAGCGGAGGTTAGTCGATTACATCGGCCCAACTCCTCAATTAATACTTATTTTATCGATCTCGAAAAGATGAAAGGCAAAGCTGTCCTTGGCAGAATTTGAACTTAGAGCTTAAAGAACTGGGAGAAGATGCTACCAAGCATTTTATCCTATAAGCTAAAGATTCTGCCAACTCGCCGCCTTAAGATCGGATTAAAATAATTCTTTGTAATATAGGTATCAGGCCTGAACTTTTGAATCATAGGTGTCGCGCTGTTTATATATATATATATGATAGATCGCTAGCCATTACACATTCTTTATCTTCTCTCCTTGTTTCTTTCTGTGTTCCTTTCTGTGGAAGAGCGTAGGCTCGAAACGTTAAAGACTTCTTCACTTCCCGAGCGTTATACTATACATTTGTTTGTTGTCTACACCACGTGTCTTCGTCTTTTGTTTTTTGTGAATTCTCCCCCTATATATATATATATATATATATATATATATATAATTTCTTGTTAAGATCCCTTATTAAGAGATTATCCTTAATTGTTAAACTTATATATATATATATATATAAGTTTAACAATTAAGGATAATCTCTTAATAAGGGATCTTAACAAGAAATTATCGGGTAGCTAGCGTGAAAACTCATAAAAGAAAAGAATTCGAAAATAATTTTTTTCTTTTGAACAAATTAATTATATCTATATTGTATAGAGGGCATTATTACACATAAATGCCTCACACTAGGAGGGACAAAGTCATTACTACCAAAATTATACTAATCATACCCAAATGCAGTTTTTCAAAGCAAGACATTTAAAAAAATGAATTTAGTTCTGTATCACCGTGATTTCACATTCAACTTTACGTCTAATGATCGTCAGCAGAACTGATTCTGAATACATCATAAATAAACTACCAACCTTACGTAGCGAAGACAAACAGACAACTGCTCACTCCGGCCAAGCACATGGAATGTTTATAAATCATATATCCGGTAAATGGCGGGCTTTTTTACGAACTGCATGTCGGGTAATGAAAAGTATTTCGGAATAAGTTTAACAATTAAGGATAATCTCTTAATAAGGGATCTTAACAAGAAATTATCGGGTAGCTAGCGTGAAAACCTCATAAAAGAAAAGAATTCGAAAATAATTTTTTTCTTTTGAACAAATTAATTATATCTATATTGTATAGAGGGCATTATTACACATAAATGCCTCACACTAGGAGGGACAAAGTCATTACTACCAAAATTATACTAATCATACCCAAATGCAGTTTTTCAAAGCAAGACATTTAAAAAAATGAATTTAGTTCTGTATCACCGTGATTTCACATTCAACTTTACGTCTAATGATCGTCAGCAGAACTGATTCTGAATACATCATAAATAAACTACCAACCTTACGTAGCGAAGACAAACAGACAACTGCTCACTCCGGCCAAGCACATGGAATGTTTATAAATCATATATCCGGTAAATGGCGGGCTTTTTTACGAACTGCATGTCGGGTAATGAAAAGTATTTCGGAATAAGTTAACAATTAAGGATAATCTCTTAATAAGGGATCTTAACAAGAAATTATCGGGTAGCTAGCGTGAAAACCTCATAAAAGAAAAGAATTCGAAAATAATTTTTTTCTTTTGAACAAATTAATTATATCTATATTGTATAGAGGGCATTATTACACATAAATGCCTCACACTAGGAGGGACAAAGTCATTACTCAAAATTATACTAATCATACCCAAATGCAGTTTTTCAAAGCAAGACATTTTTCAAAGCAGAATCAGTTCTGCTGACGATCATTAGACGTAAAGTTGAATGTGAAATCACGTGTGATACGAACTAAATTCATTTTTTTAAATGTCTTGCTTTGAAAAACTGCTTTTGGGTATGATTAGTATAATTTTGGTAGTAATGACTTTGTCCCTCCTAGTGTGAGGCATTTATGTGTAATAATGCCCTCTATACAATATAGATAGATTAATTTGTTCAAAAGAAAAAAATTATTTTCGAATTCTTTTCTTTTATGAGGTTTTCACGCTAGCTACCCGATAATTTCTTGTTAAGATCCCTTATTAAGAGATTATCCTTAATTGTTAAACTTATTCCGAAATACTTTTCATTACCCGACATGCAGTTCGTAAAAAAGCCCGCCATTTACGGATATATGATTTATAAACATTCCATGTGCTTGGCCGGAGTGAGCAGTGTGTCTGTTTGTCTTCGCTACGTAAGGTTGGTAGTTTATTTATGATGTATTCAGAATCAGTTCTGCTGACGATCATTAGACGTAAAGTTGAATGTGAAATCACGGTGATACAGAACTAAATTCATTTTTTTAAATGTCTTGCTTTGAAAAAATGCATTTGGGTATGATTAGTATAATTTTGGTAGTAATGACTTTGTCCCTCCTAGTGTGAGGCATTTATGTGTAATAATGCCCTCTATACAATATAGATATAATTATTTGTTCAAAAGAAAAAAATTATTTTCGAATCTTTTCTTTTATGAGGTTTTTTCACGCTAGCTACCCGATAATTTCTTGTTAAGATCCCTTATTAAGAGATTATCCTTAATTGTTAAACTTATTCCGAAATACTTTTCATTACCCGACATGCAGTTCGTAAGAAGCCCGCCATTTACCGGATATATGATTTATAAACATTCCATGTGCTTGGCCGGAGTGAGCAGTTGTCTGTTTGTCTTCGCTACGTAAGGTTGGTAGTTTATTTATGATGTATTCAGAATCAGTTCTGCTGACGATCATTAGACGTAAGTTGAATGTGAAATCACGGTGATACAGAACTAAATTCATTTTTTAAATGTCTTGCTTTGAAAAACTGCATTTGGGTATGATTAGTTATAATTTTGGTAGTAATGACTTTGTCCCTCCTAGTGTGAGGCATTTATGTGTAATAATGCCCTCTATACAATATAGATATAATTAATTTGTTCAAAAGAAAAAAATTATTTTCGAATTCTTTTCTTTTATGAGGTTTTCACGCTAGCTACCCGATAATTTCTTGTTAAGATCCCTTATTAAGAGATTATCCTTAATTGCTAAACTTATCCGAAATACTTTTCATTACCCGACATGCAGTTCGAAAAAAGCCCGCCATTTACCGGATATATGATTTATAAACATTCCATGTGCTTGGCCGGAGTGAGCAGTTGTCTGTTTGTCTTCGCTACGTAAGGTTGGTAGTTTATTATGATGTATTCAGAATCAGTTCTGCTGACGATCATTAGACGTAAAGTTGAATGTGAAATCACGGTGATACAGACATAAATTCATTTTTTTAAATGTCTTGCTTTGAAAAACTGCATTGGGTATGATTAGTATAATTTGGTAGTAATGACTTTGTCCCTCCTAGGTGAGGCATTTATGTGTAATAATGCCCTCTATACAATATATATATATATATATTATATATATATATTATATATATATATATATATATATATATATAGGCGCAGGAGTGGCTGTGTGGTAAGTAGCTTGCTAACCAGCCAAATGTTTACGGGTTCAGTCCCACTGCGTGGCACCTTGGGCAAGTGTCTTCTGCTATAGCCCCGGGCCGACCAAATCCTTGTGAGTGGATTTGATAGACGGAAAGTGAAAGAAGCCTGTCGTATATATGTATATATATATTATTGTATGCGTGTGTGTTTGTGTGTCTGTGTTTGTCCCCCTAGCATTGCTTGACAACCGATGCTGGTGTGTTTACGTCCCCGTCACTTAGCGGTTCGGCAAAAAGTGACCGATAGAATAAGTACTGGGCTAACAAAGAATAAGTCTCAACTAAAGGCGGTGCTCCAGCATGGCCGCAGTCAAATGACTGAAACAAGTAAAAGAGAAATAAAAGAGAATTATATATTATATAATATATATAATATATCTCTTATTATAAAAGGCAGATTTTATCTGCCTCCCTTTGTCAGTTATAGAAATCTACAATATAGGATTTCTTCAATTACAATTTACTTAGCATTTTTAAGAGTAGAATGCATCGGGTTTTGCCAGGTCCACTTTTTAAAATTTAAACTCCAATTAAGCAAAATTTACAGAAAACTCACATTCTGGTGTGTATGTCAAATGCTTTTCTTAATGTGTTTTACACCACCACACACACGCACACCACACACACAGTGTGCAACGAATAAAATGAAAGTAATTCACCTTTTGTAGTGAGTGACTCTTTCACTCTGCCACTTCCTCTTTACACACATAGACACGCAAATATATAAATAAAATTGTAAGCTAACGTTGCGTGTGTGTGAGTGTGTGTGTGCGTGTGTGTGTGTGTGAGGGTGCTGTGTTGTGTGTGTGTGTGTGCGTGCGTGTGCGTGAGTGTGTTACAGGAAGTATTTTAGGAGGACGAATATAAGACCTATATCGGCGATGTTTCGCTTGTCGTAGCACAGGTTTTCCGTCGATTTCCGTAAAAAACTTTTTATTTTTTTACATAAGTAATGAGAGCGAAAGAGACTAAGAGAAAGCGATTGTATGACGAGGGAAGTTCTTTTGAAGTTACCGTGCATGGGACGCATTGATGTACATGTGTTGTGTGTGTGTTTGATGGAGTGTGGGAGACAGACAGTATGTTTTGTGTAAGTGAAGTGCTTCTGTTAGTGTGTGTGAAGAGACAGAGAGAGTAATGTGTGAAGAGAGAGATAACTGAAATTTTTTACTCGGTTTATGTGTATATGTATGTATGCATGTATGTGTGTGTGTGTGTGTATGTATGTGTGTGTGTATGTATGTATGGCCGATTCAGTGTTTACATTTTTTACGGAAATCGACGGAAACGTGTGCTACGACAAGCGAAACATCGCCCCTATATCCAAGTAGCAGAAAGATCGCCCAAAAGTGTATATAGATATTTAAATGTATTTATATATTCATCTATACACAGATGTATGTATAATGTGTGTGTATATATTTCCATACACGTAACCATTCACTCTGCACAAAGTTTTTTAGGACGAAAATAAGATCTAAAGTTATCTCTAAGTAGCACAGAGATCGCCCAAAAGTGTATATAGATATATAAATGTATTTATATATTCATCTATGCACACATGTATGTATAACGTGTGTGTATATATTTCCATAGAGGTAACCATTCACTCCCATACAAAGTTTTTTAGCACGAATAAGATCTAAAGTTATCTCTAAGAAACAGAAAGATCGCCCAAAAGTGTATATAGATATTTAAATGTATTTATATATTCATCTATACACACATGTATGTATAATGTGCGTGTATATATTTCCATAGAGGTAACCATTCAATCCATACAAAGTTTTTTAGGACGAAAATATTTATATATAAAAGAGGTTGTGTGTCTGTCTACTCCGATTTAGATTCCTAACTACTCCCACATTTTGCGATGCAGTTTAACCAAAACCGGGTATCTTATAGTCGTGATTCATATCGAGCCCTTCTAGGTATTAGCGCGCGTCTACGATGAGTCTATGATTTTACAAATAATTTACCATCATTTTTTTCCATTTTAATGCATATTTTTTTAATAAACGGAAGTAACTCTCAAACTTCACACCAATATGCGTGCTCATATGCGACGTAATATCACATCAGCAGCATTTCCTCACACCCTCCTTGCACATGGCGAAGGCAAAATACCAGGGGATGAAAATGGTAATATTGCCATCGATTCCATTTGTACCCATTGTTAAGACGCCTTCTGATCTCAGAGATGCAGTGTTCCCAGATCTACAAGCTAATTATCAGAATATGGATTGGATTGGCAAAAAGGCTATACTGGCCCCGAGGAATAAAACTGTTCACCATATTAATGATGAAATGCTAAAACTCATTCCTGGGGAAGTCTATGTATATCAGTCTATCGATACAACTCCTGACCCAGAGGACGTCATCAACTATCCAATAGAGGTACTCAATTCCTTTGAGCCCCCGGACTACCCACCACACTTTCTCAAACTTAAAGTTGGTGCCCCTATAATGCTCATCAGAAATTTGGTTCCCCCCCAAACAATGCAATAGCACACGTTTGATCGTTAAGTTCTTATTTCCCACCGTAAGCTTATATCAATATTTGCCTGAATAATCATCATAATTCAGTGCAATCATTAACAGTACTTTCAAGCAATTCAGCCCCGAGCAACGCCGGGCAATTCTGCTAGTAATATATAATATAATATATATAATAACAGGAATAAATGTACTATACTTGGGTGTATTCACATACTCTGTCAGTACTTAGAGTAATGAGTGGATGCTTCAAGTATACAAGCATTAGCAATTCATATTCCTCAGAAAGTTAACTATAGTTACAAATTGAGATTTGTAAATGCAACCCTCTATGGGATAACGTATATCCAATATACTGCTAGTGAAGTACCCAACAAAGTTAATACATAAATGTTAATGATTGCGATGCAATCAATTCGTTTACTGTATTATATGGGCAAAGGTAAAATGATCTACCACAAATTACTAATACAAGATAAGAAAATGGAGAAATACATCTAAATCAAATATCAATTACCAGATAGTACTTAATCACATACTTTATTAAACCACCACATAAGAGACTGTAGGGTTAAATATAAAAAGCAGAGCAAATCAGTGTACATAAAGGAATATACATAAAAAAGTGTACATAAAAGAGTAATGTTGTATAATAAGTAGAATATATATAAAAAAGAGAATATAATACAAGTAAATATAAATATAAGTATAAATTAGATCTTACAGCTGTTTCGGCCATGTCGATAATTATGTCTCATTTTACCAATATTAGCCCTTTATGGTTGGTCAATATATAGATATAAATGAGACATTAACAAAAATATCACAAGGCCTCTTCGGAGATTATGTAATATAACTTAGTCTACATATATACCCACATGGGTGTGGGTGCGTACCCACAATATTTATATTATTTATTTATATCATTATGTAAATGTATATTTTATATGTATAGGAGTGTGAGTATATGCACTCATATGTATATATATATGTTGTATTGTGGGTACGCACAATACGTGCTATGTAGTATCATAGTCTTAGGGAGTGCAACCTCTCTGATCCTGTTAACTTTCGATCTATCGATAGTCAACATCTCATACCGTAAAAACGTGATTGAAACAACTGTAAAAAAATTCGGTTAAAGTTTTCCATCTTGACCCGGAAATGAAAATCCAAAAGAAATACTGGAATGGGTGTAAAACAATGTGTAGGAAACGAATATGAAAAAAAAAATGCGTGCAAAGCAATGGGAGGGTGGAGAGAGGACTTCAGAAAATTCACAAAATCCGAGCTTTTCCCTCATAACTTTTAGGAAAATGGGGATTTTTCAATGAAATTTTATAGAAATATAAAATTTTATTGAAAAAAACCCCCATTTTCCTAAAAGTTATGAGGGAAAAGCTCGGATTTTGTGAATGGTATTTCTAAAATTTCATTAAAAAATCCCCATTTTCCTAAAAGTTATGAGGGAAAAACTCGGATTTTGTGAATTTTCCGAAGTCCTCTCCCCAGTCCTTGGAAAAGATTTTCCCCATAAATTTCTTTATAATTGTAATGTATGCCCTTTGAATGGTATTTCTATAAAATTTCATCAAAAATTCCCCATTTTCCTAAAAGTTATGAAGGAAAAACTCGGATTTTGTGAATTTTCCGCATTTTTTTCCCTATTCGTTTCCTACACATTGTTTTACACCCATTCCAGTATTTTTTTTTTTTTTGATTTTCATCTCCGGGTCAAGATGTAAACATTAACCAAAATTTCTTTCTCCGACACTTTGAGTCATCTCTGTCCCCCCTTTCTTCTCTCTCTCTCTCTCTCACTATCTCTTTCCTCCTCCCCTCTCTCATTCTATCTTTATCTTCGGTGATCACAAGTACAGCTTCTATCTAACCAACACCAGATCTAGTGGGGAACCTGTTTCCCATGTTACTCACTAGTGAACCCTCGCCAGCAGAAAATTCACGAAAATACATTTGCGAAAGCAATGATGCTGTAATTATCATCAGCAAAACATTTGACGACGTCTGGCAAGAGAACCTTTTGTTCGATACAACAGCCTGTAGTGACGCTATTTTGGAAATCTCCAGCACGCATGCGCAGAACTGGATTCTTCCGGGAGGCCTGCCGGAACTCCCTTCATGCGCTCATGCGCATGCGCAGAAAACTAGCAGCAGCAAAATTTCCCGCGTATCGGTCTCTCAAATGCTGACAGCCAATCAGGACGGACGTGTTCTAGCAGCTCTCTCAAGCCACACCACGTGGCGTTGCTACGCTATGCTTGAACGGACAGGATTTGGCTCACCCCACTTGACTACTGCGACGAACCCCTAGACTGTCGATTCGCCCTGAAGAAAAAATGTATATATTGCGAATCCGGAAAAAAATATTTATTTTGTTAAGAAGATAGGCGCAGGAGCGGCTGTGTGGTAAGTAGCTTGTTTACCAACCACATGGTTCCGGGTTCAATCCCACTGCGTGGCACCTTGGGCAAGTGTCTTCTACTATAGCCTCGGGCCGACCAAAGCCTTGTGAGTGGATTTAGTAGACGGAAACTGAAAGAAGCCCGTCGTATATATATATAAATATATATATGTGTGTGTGTGTGTGTGTTTGTGTGTCTGTGTTTGTCCCATCCAACATCGCTTGACAACCGATGCTGGTGTGTTTATGTCTCCGTCACTTAGCGGTTCGGCAAAAGAGACCGATAGAATAAGTACTAGGCTTACAAAGAATAAGTCCCGGGTTTCGAGTTGCTCGATTAAAGGCTGTGCTCCAGCATAGCCGCAGTCAAATGACTGAAACAAGTAAAAGAGAGTAAAGAGTAAAAATAATCGGAAGTCTTGGCTTTTCCTTCGATTAATATTTTAATGTAAAGGATGCGAGCTGCATCCATCAAGTGTTACAGACCTCTCATCCTGTTACAAGCCACTGGTTTAGAAATCACACAGCATAAAACTTACTTGGTTATTGCTCCTCCAAGCTTAGAAACTGTCTGCTGTTAGGTGTACTTCTAACTCCAGCAGCATGTCAAGGTTAGTTTGGGGCAACAGCTTTAAGGAAATACAAGTCATCAACAAATTTAATAACCTAGTTAGAATATGAAACTATTATATCTTGATGATTTGAATCGCTCGATGTGTAACTAGTTGATACTTAGGATGACACCTCGATTCGAGATAAACAAGTAAATTATTGGAATAAGTTGGTTGGATATAGTATGTAGGACATTCTACTCGAAACAGACAGACACGTAGTTCGATATTCGTCAGTGCTAGTAATAAACTGAAGTTAATTCAATCATGTTTACTAATTGTCAATGTACTAGCAGTATCGATATAGAAAGGGATGACAAACCTTTTTGGAGGAGGGCTGGATTGGAAATATTTTTATGTCAGGTGAGCAAAGGTTGATTTAAAAAAAAAAGACCATAATCATACAAAGCTATGGAAGTAGCTTGTTTCTATTTTTTTTAATCGCTTTAATATTTTTTAGTTTAGAAAAATGAAAGCAATGAACATAAAACAAACCAAAAAAAATAGACAATGCAAGAATGACTTGTAACAAATGTTGTATTAGCTTAGCGTTTAAGGAAGGGAAGAAATCTTGACGTTTCGGGCTCTAGTCCTTTATCAAAATAGAATAGAAGAAATGTAAAGGAGGAGACTGAAAAAGAAAAAGTGATTAGAGGGGAACAGAGAGATGTGGTTAGAAGTATATACTTACATAAACTTCAGTCTAACATTAATCAATAAGAACTACAGAGAGAGGAACAAAACATTGCTGAATTGTATTTCTAATTTTGTAGATCAGTAATCACAGCTTACCGCAAGAGTAATCAGGCAAATGAATTTAATATGCATCAAGATTGAACATTTTTATGTCACATAAATAGGTTATGCTGAATATTAAAATTCACCCTGAGCAAAGTCAAAGAAATATAATCGTCTGGGAAAAATTTAACGAAGTCAGTCAATGTTTCCATTTTATACTTGTTTTCTTTTTTAACGCAGATTTTTGACTGAAGATTAATATCTTGCAGTTAAAGATCGGATGGAAATTTCTCGGTGTTGCTGTTAAAATGGATTTTGAAAGATTTTTGATGCTTTCACATATTCATTGAGTCTCTCCAGATCGAGCCGTTATTTCTCCGCATCGAGAGATCACTGCACCAGTATTATGGACCGAATAAGAAATAGCTTGTTCAAGCCGATCCAAACAGCAGGAGACCTCGGGGTAGACAAAGAAATAAATAGTTTCATTTGGTCACGCTTCGGAATCCAGCCGGAAAGTCTAACGACGGTTGCTTCTGAGAGGTCCCTATGAAGGGGACTGAGGACTCTACCCCTATGACTCTCCAAAGAATAGCCGAGAAAATGGATGGATGGATGTGAATGAAAAACTTGTCGAAACTGGCTTTAGAATCTCTTGAGTGAATTCGAAAATAAATGAATTTAATTTTTGGGTGTATTTTTCGCATCAAGTAGATGGTTGAAGTTATTTATCATTAACTGGGATTGGGAGGGAAAGGTTAATTTTCACTGGAAAGCTTTCACTGCAGAGTATATATATATAGTACATATAAACCCAGAATCGCCTTATACCTGAAGACAGAACTTGTGAAGGTTCCGCTATTTAGCCAGCTGAGAATGTAAATTTCCACACCCGTTCGCTGTTTGCGAAAAGCAGCTGAGCACGACTTTGTCATTTAAAAAACAAATGTTAACCTCCGTCCGTAGTTTTAAAAAATTGTGACCTAACTTTAACTCTGCTACACCACCTTACAAATTCTTATGTTCAGCTTCTTTTACTTCTAAAAGAATGTTCTAATTTGACGGTACTTGATTATAGCAATCAAATAAAATTCACTTAATCTTTTGCCTGTCCTGTGTATCGCATTTGATTCACAGGACGCATTTTCGTGGTGTCCATGTATCATATACGATACACATCACCAATTTTTGTCAGCTATCAGAGTCAATTTGGATTTATGAAAGAAAAGCTTTATTTCAGAACGTATGAAACAAAAACTAGCTAAAGGTCTGAAGAGGCAGAGCTGAACTGGTGTTTTCACGCTCAAAAGATCTAAATGTTTCTGTAAAGTTCCTGTTGATGAATGATATAGTGAAACTCCACATCTCATATCGTCACGAGTATTATTTATTATTTGGTCCGTCGTTGTCGTTGATGACCAAGAGCACCACATGGGAGGAGAAGACGAGGCACAGTGTGTTTGGTTGTGTCCAATCAGTCCGAAACCGTTTGTGATCCTGTCCAACATAACCTTTTAATTCACATTTTCCTTCACCACACATATTTTCTGTCATCAGTTGTAATACACTTTGAAAGCTCCAAGCTAGATTGTGCTTAGTCAATGTTTTCTTCATCTATTTGAAAATTTATTCAGTAGTAGTTCTTCTGCGAATGATACTCAATGAAGTTAGTTCTTCCGTCACTTCACAGTCAGCATTAATTCATCTTTGTGAACAATATTAACTCTAAATTGTCAGATATGTCAGCTGGTTCGAGTACCAGAGAAAAACCATAGGAAATCTTGGGTTTGATTTGTTTTTCTAATTGGCGCAGAACGTTGCCGCCGATGTCTTTAACTTTCCTAGGTGCAGGCATGGCTAAGTGGTTAAGAAACTCACTTTCCAGCCATGTGCTTTTGGGTTCACTCCCGCTGCGCGGCACCTTGGACAAGTGTCTTCGACTATAGGCCTGGTCCTACAAATGCTTTGTGAGTGAATTTGGGAGATGGAAATTTAGGGAGGCCCGCCGTGTATAGATATGCATATACGTATGTCTTTGTATTTGTCGCCCTCCACCCACATGCACACACCCCACATATCATTTATATGTTTCAATCACTTGACTGCGGCCATGCTGGGGCACCACTTTGAAGGGTTTTTTTAGTTGAACAAATCGACCCAAGGATTTATTTTTCAAAGTCTGGTACTTATTTTATCGGTATCTTTTGCTGACCCGCTAAGTTACAGGGCCGTGGGGTGACAAACACAAAGACACACACACACATAAGAGCTTTCATTGTACCTGTATATGTGACATGGTGCATTCATCCCAAATGATAAGGTGTCATTGGCGCAACACTTCTGCTGAACTTGAACCTTTGCTTATGTTACAATTTGGACTGTCATTTGTGACCAGGTTCAGCGGTAATCTGAAAGCAGAATGAGCTGTTCATCCTCCTGAGAGAATGGTGACAGCAATGCCAGACGATGCTATAGCAACTGCAATTCTTTTTTGTTGCCTTACTTTGGAGAGAAGCAAAGTTGTTACAAATGTTTTACCTGTGCTACCAGGAGCATCAAGAAAGAAAATTCCTCCGCTTTTTCCTCTGACTAACGAATTAATTTTATCATATGCACAGCGTTGTTCTGGAAGAAGTTTAGGTTCATGTTTATTCACAAATGCAACCAAGTCTGTGATGGCATAATTTGTCTCTCTTTCTATGTCTCTTGTAGTTAAATCACTAATTTGACAGTTTGTTTTTGGCAGTCCAGAGCCAGACTCTTGCAAATTTTTGCCTCCCATGGCCAAAACTTGATCCTCAGTTTCAATCAGTGCTTGGTTAAAAATTGTTTCAGAGAACTGAATATTGATATCTCAGTTTTCCTGTTGAACTGTATACTTTAAGTCCTCAGCCATGTCCTCACGATGTTTCATCCGAAACTGTAGGGGACTGCCAAGTTGACACATGTTCACTATAATTGCGAAAAGGGTTACGGAGTTTCCTTGCAAGGTCCCAATGTTCATCATTGGGACCTTGCCGTCCTAGGGCCATCTACCCTCTACAAACCATTGCAGAAGGTCTAATGTAATTTATAAATGCACCGTCCTCAACACGTTACACAATTCTAAAACCATATATATAGGATCAACTATAAATTTTAAACAACGATACGCTCCGCATCTCAATTCTTTTAGATACGAGAAACACAGTAAATCCACAACACTCGCAAGTCACATACATCATCTCAAAACTAAAAATATTCCCTACATCTTGTCATGGTCAATAATAGATCCAGAACTTCCAAACCAAGGTCAACGCTCAGACTGTAAGTTATGTCTAAAAGAGGCATTCCACATATTAAAACACAACTCTTCACTACTACTAAATAATGAGGCCCTAGGTACATGCAACCACCGCTTTTTCCATACCTTCAAATTTTGCCACAAATCTAAATGCAACCTAAATAACCACACAGCACATATCCAGAACACCACTTAGGTAATTCCCAACAAACCTATTTGGCTTTTCATTAATTTTTTAAATGTTTAATTCTACACATATGGGCATGCATATGTGTACGTATGCGAATGTATGTGAGTACATATATGTATATGTGTGTGTTTGCGTGTGTGTGTGTGCGTGTATATGTGCATGTATTTACGGTTATGAGCGTGTGTGCATATATATATATATGGGCATGAATGTATATGTATGTTTGTATATGCATGTGTATGCATGCATGCGTATGTACGTATACGTATGTACGTGTATATGTATGTGTGTATATGTGTATATATATGCATGCGTTTGGGTTTAAATACACAAGTACACATGCCTGTATAATAATGCATAAGCACGCACATATATGTACATGTGTGCGTGCGTATATCGATATACACTTCTTTCTTTATAACATCCTACATATATTTTTAGGTTTATTCTCTTATTTCCCTTTATACTTCTCATCTCCATCCTTTTCCCAAATAACTCTTTATATTGAACTCTACTATTTCTCACTATGTACCCATCTTACATCGTCTCTGACGAAGGGATATCCCTAACATAAGGGGAAACAGCTGCAAGACTAACTCTCTCTTTATAAATATCCTGAAAATTCCACAAAGCTTTGGCTTTGTTGTCTCATTTTATTTTACACACACACAAACACACACACACACTCACACATACACTTATATACACACACACACATCTATATACATGTATTATATATATATATATATATATATATACACATATATATATAATATATATATGTATGCATATATGTATATATTCACACATTTATGCATAAATATATATATATATATATATTATATATATATATATATATATATATATATATATATATATATAATATATATATATATTATACTTTGATACTTTGATAGGTTTCGGCCATTATTGGCCCAGGCCATGTCTAACTTAATAGCACCACCTGGGCAGATATATATATAATATATATATTATATATATTATATATATATATAGGGAGAAAGAAAGGGAGGGAAAGAGTGAAAGAGAGAGGGAAAGAGTGAGAGAGAGGAAAGAGTGAGAGAGAGGGAAAGAGTGAGAGGGGGAAGAGTGAGAAAGAGGGGGAAAGAGTGAGAGAGAGAGAGAGAGAGATACATACATACATATGTATGTATAAATATGTATATAACAGTGGTGGTGATGAGGTTATTCGAAATGCTGTCAAATTTCGCATTAACTCACTCCATACTGTTATTTTATTTATATACAGAATAAACTAGATATTGCAGTTCTAGACATATTGTTTGAAACAGAAGATGGCCACTACACCAACACCGCTACATCCAACATCACCAGAAACAACAAAGAATTCGTTGTTTATTCTGTTAAACTATGTATACACAGGAATAAAAGGGACATGAAAGAGAATTAAACATTCCTACTCGGCGTGACAATAATTTTTCTTTTATGTATGATGTCTTCTTCTACATTGCTGTACTACGAACACTCGACAGTAATTCAAATGTGAGACTATTTCTTTATATATCTTCATCACAGAGATCATCTTTTTGATAATTTGTATAGTTGCATACCCTTATGGGGATGTCTTGTTTACCAAGTATAAATTATCTCGATTCGTTTATTTATTCACTGTCTATCAGTAGTTCTAGCTCTACTGTGTTCTTCGGGGTTTTTTTTTTTACGGTTTGTAAATTCATCAATTAGCTTAAATAAATAAATGCATAAAACCGTTATTAGCAACGGAAGCAGTTTTAGTTCAAAACACAATTCTGTATATTTTACACAAATTGAGTATTTTGTAGAAAGCCACAAAACTGTAGTATTTGTCTCAAGAAAGAAACTCCTATTGACGTATAGTACTCAAAAAAAATAATAATAAGAACAAACAAAAAAATAATAGGAGCATGTCAGTAGCAGACGAAAAGCGTCAAGCTGCGGAATCGCTTATTCGCGACTTCTTTGAATGGCATCAATAGCATGAATCCACTAGCGACCACATACTTAGCCAAATGTAGCCTCTATTGATATAGAAAAACAGGCGGCGAGCTGGCAGAAGCGTTAGCACGCCAGGCGAAATGCGTAGCAGTATTTCGTCTGCCGTTACGTTCTGAGTTCAAATTCTGCCGAGGTTGACTTTGCCTTTCATCCTTTCGGGGTCGATTAAATAAGTACCAGTTACGCACTGGGGTCGATATAATCGACTTAATCCGTTTGTCTGTCCTTGTTTGTCCTCTCTGTGTTTAGCCCCTTGTGGGTAGTAAAGAAATAGATATAGAAAAACAGTGATTAACAAAATCACTGCTGTCGCAAATAGACAGCAGTTTTCTGGATTTTTGCAGTATATCCATGTTAAGTAAAACACATAAGACATGAAAATGAATTGCTTTTAACAGTGGAACTAGAAGTAGATAAGGCTATAGATAATAGCCTTCCTTTGATGGAAAAAAGTTGATGGTTGCCTTTCACTTTTTCCATCCAAGGGGTTTTTAACCCAATGTTTACAAGCTATTATTTATACCATTATCTACTTTGGGCCCCATCGTTAGAAACGATTTAAATATACAAATAAATATAGAACGTTGTATTTTATAGATAACGTTTTAGCAAAGCGACTCCGCTTACACTAGATCAACAACTCACCTCTTGATGAGCTGTTGACTTAGTGTAAGCGGAGTTTCTTTGCTAAAACAATAAATCTGTAAAATACAGCTACTTGCTCTACAGCTATATTTAACTTGAGTAAAGACCTTTTTGAATTTATAGTTTTGATACTTGATTTAAAAATTTTCCAATAAATACACACACACACACACACACATATATATATATATATATATATATACATATATATATAAAAGTAAAAAAATATATATAAACTGGGACAAGAACGTGAAACACCTAGAAGACGACACAAGAAACACAGGACGGGACATTCGAAGCCCTCAATCATCAGTCAAGAACCGGATCATCTTCGCAATTTCGGCATATATATATATATATATTATATACTGTACAAGATAAAGTCTTAAATTATTGAAATTATCTTTGCTTCAGGATCCTGTATACAAACGACGGCTTCCAATCGCAGCTGACTCCGAATGAGGCGAGAGAATCTCAAGGATCAAGATTGTTCAGAATAGACATTCCACTCAGGAAAAATAGTGTTTCTTTTTTTATGAAATAGTAAAAATACGACAACGGTGACGATGGACAGTCGTTTCTGTCCCTTTAGGCGTCATCCGTACAACAGTTGTCCTACCTTCACTCCAACAGGCATAAGACCCACACTTGTACAAAAAAAAAAAGAGAAGAGAACATTATGGTTTTAAAATTTACTACCGAAGACAAACGAGTGTGTGTGTAGGCATGCGCGCGAGCATGCGTATACGCGCTTAAAGGAAGCTTGCTTACACAGATACAAGTAGCAAATTTTAAAGTGATCTCAGAGTAGAAATCCTGGTAGTCTCCTCCGTTCATTATTCACTATGTTACGAATATCCGACTGCAATTCCACAAGCATTTCTTTACTAGCAGGACCCGAGGAAATTCCACCGTATAAGTCAGTATATTTGAAAACACTACGTTAATATATTAAGCACTACGTTCTTTTGAAATCCTGCCATTTAATCAAAACTGTACTTGGCCCAGTGGTTAGGGCAGCGAACTCGCGGTCGTCGGATCGCGGTTTCGATTCCCAGACCGGGCATTGTGAATGTTTATTGAGCGAAAACACTCACAGCTCCACGATACTCCGACAGGGGGTGGTGGTGAACCCTGCTATACTCTTTCACCACAACTTTCTCTCACTCTTTCTTCCTGTTTCTGTTGTACCTGTATTTCAAAGGGCCAGCCTTGTCACACTCTGTGTCACGCTGAATCTCCCCGAGAACTACGTTAAGGGTACACGTGTCTGTGGAGTGCTCAGCCACTTGCACGTTAATAAATGAGCTGCGACGTCACTGGTGCCAAGCTGTATCGGCTTTTGCCTTTCCCTTGGATAACATCGGTGGCGTGAAGAGGGGAGGCTGGCATGCGTGGGCGACTGCTGGCCTTCCATAAACAACCTTGCTCAGACCTGTGCCTGGGAAGGTAACTTTCTAGGTGCAATCCCATGGTCAGTGTCTGACCGAAGGGGGTCACAACAACAACTTTTAAATATAATTGAAAGGAACTTAAAAGGTATTGCTTATCTACCTTCTTTTAATGTGTTTGACAAATATTATGTACTTTATAGTTTAAGGAAATAGAGATGATGTGAAAAGATAAAGCACTTTTCGCTATCTAACTACCACCAAGGCTCAGTTCAAGTTATTTGCCAATGGAGATTATTTTCATTTCAGTTCAGTTCGCCAATCTATTTGTATGTCTATTAATATATCTCTCTATTTGCATATCTATTGAGATATGTGTAAACTCACATATCTATCTATCATCTGTCTATCTATCTATCTATCTATCTATCTATCTATCTATCTATCTATCTATCTATCTATCTATCTATCTATCTATCATTTCTCTTTTCTTTTGTTCCTTTTCCTTTTCTTTTTTTCTTTTTATTCTTTTTATTTTTCATTTTATTTATTAATTTTTTTTGTTCTTTTCTTCCTTTTACGATCCCTCTTGATCGAAAACCTACGCCACCCCCTTTTTTTTCTTTTGTTTTTTGTTTTTTCATCCCCCAAAAGAAAAGCTCTACCTTGTAACTTGTCCCATCTGTGTGCAGCCCTGTGTGGCCAATAAAGAAACTTATCTATCTATCTATCTATCTATCTATCTATCTATCTATCTATCTATCTATCTATCTATCTATCTATCTATCTATCTATGTCTGTCTGTCTTTCTGTCTACCTGCCTATCTAATTATCAATTATATCTACTCTCCTTTCTACCGGTGTATGTATCTGGTTGTTCTCATGATACCGATAAGCAATTAAACCTAATAACTCTTAAAAGTTAGAAGTGTAACATCCACAGCTATTTGCTAACTAAGGTAATTTCACTTTAATTTAACTATCTATTGGATGGAAGCACTCCGTCGGTTACGTCGACGAGGGTTCCGGTTGATCCGATCAGCGGAACAGCCTGCTCGTGAAATTAACGTGTAAG
>NC_042999.1:37424999-37457499 GCF_006345805.1 Octopus sinensis | reverse complement strand
TATATATTTAGGGATAAATATACACATATATTGAAATTTTTCTGATTTTTCAGATTTTTTTTATATATGCTAGGCTACTGGTTTTAAATTGATAGTAATTAAATTAATATTCAATTCATCTCCCTCGTTATTTAATTAATATAATATGTATGATGTAGTATGTATGTATGTATTTATATATATATATATGTATATATGTATATATATATATATATATATATATATATATATATATATATATATATATATATATATATATATATATATACATACATATATATATTATCATTACAGGTGCAAAATTGTTATGATTCTTGAACGAAAACTGACGTGGGATGAGAATATCCAAATCTCTTGGTGTGATCTTCCTTGTGCTCGTTTGTCGTCTTTTTGTGCAGCTTTTTAAACCCATGAATATACATACATAAATACATACATACATACGTACGTACATACATACATACATCATACATACATACATACATACATACATACGTACGTACGTACATACATACATACATACATACATACATACCATACATACATACATACATACATACATAAATACATACATACATAAATACATACATACATACATACATACATACATACATACATACATACACACACACGTGTGTGTATGGATTAAAACATTGCACAGAAGGACGACAAAGGAGTAATATATATACTTTGATAGGTTTCGGCCATTATTGGCCCAGGCCATGTCTAACTTAATAGCACCACCTGGTGAAGTCTTTCAAGTCAGAATTTGGGCACTATGGCCCACTCAAGTAGAGAGTTATTGTTTACAGAGACATATCCGGGTGTAGGGGGTTATCCGGGATTTCTTGAAGGAATCTGTCCAAAGACTTCTTGAACCCTATAGGGTCAGTTTCTGTTTTAATGTGTTTGGGTGTAATGTTAAAGAGAGCGGGGCCAATTGAGGAGAAATAATTGTGCCGTATTGTTGTTATGAGATGAGAGTGCGATTTTTGTTTTGGGCGGATGGCACGGGGCCCAAGCCTGGGATGTACCTTGAAGGTGATGCCAACATCATTTGGGCAATGCTGATGGAATATTTTCCACATCATGCAGATGATGTAGCGCTCACGACGACGTTGGAGAGAATAGAGTTTTAGCTTTTAGTCGACCCCAATAGTCGAGGCCTGTCATGCCATCTATCTTTTTTGTGATTGCCCTTTGAGGTGCTTCAACTTTTATGATACCTTGTATTGTGTGGGGAGACCACAGTGGACAACAGTATTCAAGGTGGGGTCGGGCAAAAGTGGAGAAGAGAAGGATAATGGTGTGGATATCTCTCGACTGGAAAGTTCTGAGAATCCAGGAACACATTCTGCGGGCCATGTCAACTTTGGTGTTTATATGAGTGGCCCAGCTTATGTTGTTGTCCACAATTACTCCCAAGTCTCTGATGTTGTTGGACGCCGCGAGAGTTTCACCTGAAGGAAGGGAGTATGGGAGTTTCAGGGCATCCTCTTTCCAAAGTGGATTAGCTCAAATTTATCCTCGTTCAGCAGCATATTGTTTTTTTCTGCCATTGGATAACAGCCAGTAGATCTGACTGAAGGCATGTCCGGTCACTCGCCTCATTTATGACCTTCTGTTGCTTGGAGTCATCTGCAAAGATTTTTATGTTGCTGTGCTTGATGATGTCATTAATATCATTAATGTAAATGATGAAAAGAAGTGGGCCCAGCACAGTGCCTTGCGGAACGCCACTACTGACTTTGGCTGGGCTTGATTTTACCCCTTCAACTACAACATGTTGAGATCTGTCTGTCAGGAACACTTGATCCATTTCAGTAACTTTCCAGAGACACCAATGTTGGATAGTTTTTTCAATAGGATCTTGTGATCGACCCTGTCGAAGGCCTTACTGAAATCAAGGTAGATGACATCGGTGTTGGAGCCCTCTCCCAAAGCTCTCAAAATGTCCTCAAAGTGATGCAGGAGCTGCGTTAGGCAGTCCCTTCCATTACGGAACCCATGTTGGTTGGAGATCAGCCGTCTGTTGCTTTCCAGAAATTGGGTTATTCGAGATCTCACCACCCTCTCAAATACCTTGATGATATGAGAGGTGAGTGAGATCGGACGGTAATTCACTGCAAGGGACTTGTTTCCCTTTTTGAAAACTGGGACAACAGACTGGGACAGAAGGTTTTTTGGAATATAGCCAGCATCCAGTGAGTTTCTCCACAGATTAGCAAGGGGAGATGCAAGTTGGTGTCGACACACCTTCAGGACACAAGCAGGGAACCTATCGGGGCCTACTGCTGAATTGTGTTTTATTTCGTTTATCGCCGCTAAGACATCAGGGGCACTAAACGTTATGTCCGATATAGTGTGTTGGGGGTTGACATCACTGATACAGCCCAGATCGGCCATATCAGGATTGCTGAAAACAGAGCAGTATTGTTTCTGCAGTATCTCGGCCATGGATTTGGCATTATCTTGGAGAGTGCCAGTTTCGTCAATTAGAGGGCCTACAGTGGAGACAGTGACCCTGCGTTTCCTCTCGCAAATGAAAAG
Source organism: Octopus sinensis (assembly GCF_006345805.1). Classification (NCBI taxonomy): domain Eukaryota; kingdom Metazoa; phylum Mollusca; class Cephalopoda; order Octopoda; family Octopodidae; genus Octopus; species Octopus sinensis. The sequence goes on along the minus strand of NC_042999.1, from coordinate 37,454,949 downwards.
AACACTTTGGGGTTGAGTTTGATTTTTTCAATGGCCCACTTCTCCTCAGCTGATCTTTGTTATTGATGAGGGTCTTCATGCATTGTTGGAGGTTATATTTTTTAGATTCAAGCAGTGCGATAGCCGTCGAATGTGTGTGTTGCTGTTGGCAGTACTTTAGTTTGTTAATTTTTTGTTTGTTCTTTTTATTTTTCTGATAATGGTTTTTCTGTTTTGGGGATTCTGCACTTTTGTTCACAGGTCTTGGTGGGGAGTGTTTTGCACATATGTCTGTGACGGTGTCTACAAAGATCTGCCAAGATGTTTTATGGTTGGTGGAGATGTGTGTATGTGTAAAGGACCAGTCAACATGTGATAGCTCGTTCCTGATTGCATCCCAGTTGGCATTATGGAGATCCATGTTGTCAAATGGGTGGGCTGGAGGAAGGTCACTAGGATTAGCTTTCGGCTGGTGGAATTTCATGTTACAGAGAACCATGTCATGGTCTGAAAGAAGGGTTTTTTCCACTGTAACGTTATGTATAGTGTTAGTGTGGTTACTAAACACTAGGTCCAAAATGTTCTGATGTCTTGTTGGTGCAAGGACAAGTTGGGACAAGAAAAACTCATTCGTAAAGTCGAAAAGTGACTCTGCTGCTTCTTTGTCAGCGGTTGAGGCGGGAGTGCTTGGTTTCAAACAGTTTGTAGTCCAGTCAACACAGGGTAGATTGAAGTCTCCCATCATGAGTATGTTGCTAGAATGGCACTGTTGAATAAAGCACTTAATGCTGTTGAGGCATTCTTTAAAGCACAGTATGGGTGTTTGGGGCGGCCTATAGAGCCCAATTACTGTCAGGTCATTGGCTTTGTTGTGCACGGTGACTGATTCACAGTAGCCGTTGGAGAATATACTATTTCCATCTGCCGTAAATGAATCATGCAGGAAAATGGCAGTTCCACCCTTCCTCCTGCCGATACGATCCGCGCGGATGGTTGTGAAATTCTTCACTCTCACTTCGGTTCGGCCTCCAAGTGGGAGTTGTCAAGGTGGGTCTCAGTGAGAATGAAGAAGGGGATGTGGTGTGAATGGTTACCAACCCAGTCTTCAATGAATTGGACCTTCCATTTTTGTGCATTGATGGAAGGGCTGACACCTTGTGCATTGAGTAGGAATGTGGAGGTTAGTGTAGTGGCTGGTTTTGACTGTTGCAGGGGGCTTGGATTTTTTGTGTGTGTTTGGCAGCAATGTGGGGAATTGGTGCACTGGGGTAATAGCATAGGATGGTGTTGAGTGATGGCTAGAATGTTTTTGTGTATCTCTTTTGCCATGTTCAACATGGCTAAAAAAGAATTTTCCTGCTTAGGGAGCAGTTTTTGGCTGGAGGTGTGGTTGCACTGTTGGATAGGGTTGTAGTTTCCACTTTTGTTGTTGTTGTTTTTGTGTCTTCCTGAAAAGACTGGACCAGCATTACTGCAGCATGGTGTGTTTCTATTTTTATTTTTATTCAGGTTTGTGTGTTGGCTTGAAGCCCCGTTTCTGTTTGTGCGTCGGGTCCCTGGAAGATGAGTGAAGGGACAGTCACTCAGTAGACATGTTCTCTCACGTTGGGAATACCGGCAGATTTTGGGACTCCGAGTGTGTGTGTTTTGAATTCGATTTACTATTTGGTGGTGTTGATGTTATTGTGGGATGCGTGCTTTGGCCTTGGCCGGTAGTGCGTCTAGTGCCGGTAGATGCGTGAAGATGCAGTCACTATTTGTGCAGAGTCTCTGGCGCAGTGAATAGCGGCATATTTGGGGATTTCTTGTTTGTGCCGTGGGGGCGCATTCTGCTTCCTATGTTTCTTAAGTTTTTGTTACTGCAGTAGTATTGAGGTGGTGATGTGGGGGAAGAGGGCAATGGTTTCTTATTTGGTTTCTGTTGGTATTTTTGGTGATAGAAGACGATGGTGGCAGCGGTGGTGATGATGATGATGATAATTGTGGTGGTTGCTGTGAGAGCGGTGAAAAGATACTGGCATTTAGTGAATCGTCTAGTAAGCTAGAGTTGAGGAGTGTGTTGTTTTTCTTGTTGCTGTGGCTGTTGTTGTTGTTGTCGTGCTTGACCGATGTTAGGGTCAGCCATTGTGCTGGGAACTAGGAGTGGCTCATTCTGTTGTGTTTGTTGTTGTGGCTGCTGATTTTCTAGCTGTTTCTGTTCTTGAACTGTGAAAATATGAAGAAGCTTTTCAAAAGGCTTTTTGGTCAGTTTGCAGTTGAAAGATACTTCGATATGTTTCAGCTTGTTACGAATCTGTTTGACGGATCGTGTGTTGACCACTTGTGATGTTTTTTCGGCAATCTCATTCAAACACAAAACATTTAGATTTTCTGTTTGGGAAAGAGAGAACCATGTGTTTATTAAAATCAATTTCGTTATCAGACCAATTCGTCTGTTGCAGGCCTGCAAGTTAGTCATGTTTGTTTTTCTTTTGTTTGTTTTCCTTTTGATTTTTGAAAATATATATATTCTTTCTTGGGAGTTAAAGAAGTGTATATATATATAAATGTTCTCTCTTAAGGGTGTGAGTTTTTGATTATTTGGTTGTTTGAGGATATTAAAAGAAAAACAGGTGTATATAACAATTTGTAGTTAAATGAAAACGTACTTACGGGTTTGTAGGCAAACACGTGGTTACAAATATATATATATATTTAAGGTCAGTTAGTTTTGAAGCTGTGTAGCTTGCTACTGACTTGGGAGAGAAACAAATAGACGTCCGTCCACTTTAACAGTTAATCCACTATATATATATATATAATATATATATATATATATATATATATATATATATATATATATATATATATATAATATATATATATAAATATTTATATATATGTGTGTGTGTGTGTGTTTTAAGCAACATTTTGTGCTTATATATATACACACATGTGTGTGTATACATACATAATACATACATACATACATACATACATACATACATACATACATATAGACAGACAGACAGACAAACAGACAGGCAGACTGGTGGATAGATAGATAGATAGATAGATAGATAGATAGATAGATAGATAGATAGATAGATAGATAGATAGATAGATAGACAGATAGATAGATATACAGGTGTATGGGTATATAGTGAATAATCGGATTTATTGTTGTGCTGTCACTATATCCATAAAATACATCTTGGATTAGGCAATAATAGTGACACAAATTTTAATTTAAAAAAGTAAACAGTTAATGTACACATATGGTCGATTATATTAGCAGCTTGTTTCTTGAAAAATAATTAAAAAATGACGATATTTTGTATTCCTCCGCAAATTCATTTAAACTTTATCGATCGAACTTTCTCTTTAATATTTCGATAAATTTCCAAAAGACCTTGTCGGAACATATAACTTGTACAAGTGTAAAGAAGGAAGTTGATGCCAAATGTTAAATAGTAAGGAAATTGCAAGATGTACTGAGCAGTTTGCAAAGTTAATTTTAAATCAGAAGATAAAAAATGGGTGAAAATTAGAAAATAAAATCTCGTAAAATGGCTGGGAAGGACTAACATTAAGAAAACGCTTGAAACGATTACCAACGACTTGGTCAGCTTCATTTGTGTTTTTGACAACAAATTTTGGATCTTTTCGTGAGGCTGAGATTCCTGTAGCCAATTGATGCGCTTTTTTAACGCGCGCACAGCGAAGATTATTCTTATATTCATAAAAACAATGGCTAAGAATGGTATTAAAAACGTAATTATAGTATCGACGTAAGTTATTATTGTAAGTAATATGAACAGTTCTTCACGAAATGTGCATTCTCCTTGGTGATTGATGGTCGTCCAAAAACTGGAAAAATACAGAAACATGGCGATTATACAGATTATAAGAGTAGATAACCGAGCCCTCCGTTTAGAACAAATCTGTGTTGCTTTCAAGGGATAGCATATTACTTTGTATCGTTCTATTGTAAATAAAACTGTGAACCAAACCGACAAAAAGCCAAATATATACGCACCAAAAACAATTACTTGACACCACAACTGTGTGACATATTCTTGTATTTTCATTTGTTGCAGCCAGATGCATAAGAGAATTGAAAGAAAGCCTGAATCTGATAGAGCAAGTGCTGCCATATATGTACTGGATGGAAGCTTATTCATGGCTGTGCTACATGTGAAAACAACCAGAGACAGCAAATTGCTTGGGATTCCAAAGGCTATTAGGACGGGCAACGCATATATATGTAAAGTTCCAGCAATCTCAAGGATCTGATTCGGTTTATCTATCAAAGTAAAATTTGAAGATAAATTTGTATGTTCTTTCATTGTGAAGTATTCACTGATAAATTAATCTATTTCTTCTTATCGAATATAGTTATATCCAAACGGATTCTTCTTGAATATATTTTGTAAGTTATTTGAAGAATTCTGTCGCCTGAATGCAGTAATTCGGTATTTCACCATGATGCCTGTTATATAACCTGAAATATAGAAGGGAAAGAAAATCATTAAATTAAAATTCTATGCGTGTTTCCTTTTTCTAAATATAGATGTTAAGCTATTGTTTCACATGTGCGACAAAATGTCAGATTGAATACGCCAATATATTATTAATATCTTACCAGTATGACCATAAGAAATATATCAATCAACAGCCGGATCTGCATTGATGTTTTTTTATAAAGATGACCTAATAAAAAAATACAATTATTAGTGACCATGTAGTTGTGCGATGAAATTTTGACACCTCGTGAGATAAATTCAAATTTGAAGTTAACTGAGCAGCTTTATTCAATGACTCTTCTACACTGTGGCTGTAGTTGCTTCAGATTTTGAACAAAATTCCAGAATTGTCAGAGAATATAGCAAACATCCCAATTGTAATTTTGGTTGATAAGAAATAAACATTTGAGACAACCATGCTTAGATGAGCTAACGAAGAAGACTGTATTGTCTCCGATTTTCTTGTAAATGGCAGCCAACTTTTCCTAAAATCACGCTCTACTGTCTTTAGAAAGTAAGGGATACATTGGCTAATATAGCCCTATATATTTGTAAAAAGATGGTTGAAATGCCTTCGATCATAGAACTACTCAATTAGGACAGGTCTGGAGTTAAACAACAAAGCAATAACAACCATATATTTATAGAACAGATTTAAAACAAGAGGAGCCTACGACCTGGATGCACGACAGGGTAGAAATAGCTATCAAATCTCTCTAAAATCAAGTCCTTTTTATTGGATGATTTCGTTGGGGTTTTTTTATCTTTAGCTAGGCATTCGATCATCATAAGCCTAAAAAAAAGGCAAAATTTATTCAGATTTCTAAAACGATAAACAAAAATTGTAGACGAAGAATAGAGTCGTAAAATACCATAAAAACACTGCGATAGAAATATTTTTCGTGTTCATTCAAATAATATTGGAAGGTGGAGGCGCAATGGCCCAGTGGTTAGGGCAGCGGACTCGCGGTCATAGGATCGCAGTTTCGATTCCCAGACCGGGCGTTGTGAGTGTTTATTGAGCGAAAACACCTAAAAGCTCCACGAGGCTCCGGCAGGGGATGGTGGTGATCCCTGCTGTACCCTTTCACCACAACTTTCTCTCACTCTTTCTTCCTGTTTCTGTTGTACCTGTATTTCAAGGGGCCGGCCTTGTCACTCTCTGTGTCACGCTGAATATCCCCGAGAACTACGTTAAGGGTGCATGTGTCTGTGGAGTGCTCAGCCACTTACACGTTAATTTCACGAGCAGGCTGTTCCGTTGATTCGCATCAACCGGAACCCTCATCGTCGTAACCGACGGAGTGCTTCCATCCATCCAATATTGGAAGGGACTAAAATAACTGGTAAGAAAAAAAAAACCAACGAATTTATTTGATAGCCTAACACTGAAATTTCGGATTAGATAAGTTAGTTTCAGACGGGATGGCCATGTCTGGAATACATTTGTTTGACCAGTGTGAACATGAGGGTTAAGCAACAGAAAATTTTAGAAACAATACTAAAAAATAACACACAAAGTAAGTTTTGAAAAATTGCCTAAGAATATTTTGCTTTTAAGTAATACAGCATTGTAGCGTCCCATTGGGAAGTTAATTAAAAATAATTAGGTAAAATGGGATTTTATATAATTAAGTTACAGTATTTGATGTTTCAAATATTTTCAAGAACTGGATTTAATTTCAACTGAAGTGAATTTCCATGATTTAAAGAAAAAAAGTCTTGCGTTATAATTGCTTCGGCTCTGCTGGAGCACTATCTTCAAACGTCGTATTCGTACATATCAACAGCAGTACATATTTGGAACTTACATTATCGAAACAGATTTCCCGAACACTAAGTTATCTTAATATGCCCCTCTAAATTTCTCTACATTTAGATATCAAGTGTCTATATACGGTTATACCACACCATGAAAACTTCTTGCCCTCAAACACTTCCTAGACCTTCGACCCGACCCCCAACATAACACGTCCACACTTCTTCGTCTGGCCAAACTTGTTCTCTCCCTCAACTGCTTGTTCGCGGGAGAGTTTTACCAGCATTTCTCGGGAATGGCCATAGGAACGAAAATGGGCCCCAACTATGCGAACCTGTTCGTTGGCTACGTTGAGGCCCAAATATTTTCAAGATTCACTGGTCTCACTCCCTAACTATACGGTCGTTATATCGCCGCGACCCTGCTCTCCTGCAAACAACTAGATTCCTTCCTCTCTTTTGTCCAATCTTTCCATCCTGCTCTCGAATTCTCCTGCACCATCTCCAACACTTCCGTCTTTCTCGACATTTCAGTCAACATACACAACTCCACTCTCACTATCTCCATCCACCACAAACACACAGACTTACACTCATACCTCAACTTCTCCGCCTCCCACCCTACTTACACCAAGCTCTCCATCCCCTACTCCCAATTCCTCCGTATGCGCAGGCTCTGCAGTGACAACCTTGACTTTGAAACTCAGTCTCAACTCATGACTCGTCACTTCATCATTCGTGGATATCCCCCACCACTACCCACACGGACCTACGAAGAAACAGGTAAATTCGGCAGGTTTGAATGTCTATTACGTACGTTTACATGCATACCAGCAAAAAGCAATGCATTGGTACATATGTCGTAAGCTAGAGGATAACAGGAAGAGTAGTCTCTCCTGGAGCTGTGATAGCTACTAAATACCTGATAAACAAGAGAGAGAAAGATACCACCACACGTCCATGTTGTGATAGAAAATGTCGGCCAATGTTATACTAGTGTGGAAGATATCATCCACATCATTATCAGCTGCCCCAAAATGTATGTCTACGAGATACTATCTACCCCTAAGGCATGATATAGCGACGAAATCTACTTACAAGGCTATCCCCATGAAGGATTGCCCTGACGTATAGATCAAATGCATGTCAGAATCAGCACGCGTTCATACCTTTAAAAACAAGGAATACTTGTAGAGCATTCCAATAAAAACAGCAATTCTGAGCAAACATTTCAAACCTGATATTGTTCGTTAGGACAAGGAACAAGTCATCTACTGTTGAAGAAGTCAGCTGCCCAGCAGATGTTAATGTACGATCATAAGTCCAGGTAAAAGAGTCACCACTGATTTCACGTCTACTATTGCACTTGGCAATATAGGCGACTCATCAGAACTGCTGGACTAACGTATATAGCCTTTTTACTAATAAAGGTAAATACCGTAAATCCTCGAGTATTATACGCAGGGGATTTTTAGGGGGCTGTACCTCTGAAAAACCTAAACCTTGTGCATAATATGCACCACTTCTCTAACTTGAGTTGTGCGTAATTAAGCTAGCATCACCAAGTCGAACAAACACTTCCGCGCATGCGTAATACAATAATGGGAATGTAAATGTTTGCAAATTTTTTTTTGTTACATGTTATTCTGTGTTCTGAATACTTTTATTTTAATAAATGCTGCTTACTGCAAGTTATTGATGATTATTTTATGACTTCATTGCTTTCAGGTTTAGCTAAAGGTATTTTCGCACCCGACATCATAAAATGCGTCTGAATAAACATTGCCGGACAGCAAATAGAGACTCGGACATTGCTTAGAAAGTATTTTTCATTTTTAACCTCGTATATAGTACGCACTAGGTATTTTGACCTTTAACTTTTGGGGGGAAAATGCGGATTATACTCGAGGATTATACTTACGGTATACTAGTCTTGGTGAAACGAAAAGAACCCTTTCTAAGAGAAGAAGAGTTATTTCCTCTTGAACGATTCCAGATGTTGTTGAAATGGGTCAATCTGTATATGTTTTCCGTTGTCTCGTCCGCAAACAGGGATGACCATGTTTCCAAAACAATTTTCAGTCATGGGAGCTTCGGTACAAAATTTTGCTTTTTGAATTCAAGATCTTACAATTTGTTTTAGGATCATTGCCCTCTCTACAAAGCATAATTTTGCACCATATGTTTCCGTTGAAATATGACCCAGGTTCCTCCAATAGTTTCCAGTTAATTTTATATGACGTTTCCATATATAGCTGGATAATGTTGTAACGCTGTGCCTTTCTGGGATCCTAAAAGAAGACTTGTGGTTATTTAGCCAGGCCTTAAAGGTGTCTTCTGTTGTTGTTCCAACATATGTCTGTATGTATCTTTTCGTTGCTGCTACTGCTGGAAACCACTTCTGCTTCGTAGACTACGGCATCAGTGTTGCATCGACCATCTACTGGACACTCACGGTTAATCTTACATGAGCATACTGCCTCTGTGCGGGGGTTATGGAGCGTTCACTAATATCTTGCACTAGGCATAGAGTTGAACGAGACCCTTAAGTTAGGTCTATTGAATAATCCTCTTATACCTACGGTACTGTGTGAAATGCATATCTCTCATCTAAAGAAGACCGTTCTCACGCAGGTTTTGACGCTAAGTGAGAAGAGTGGGACAAACAAAAGACCTTTATGGCGGCGCTTTCTTTTGTGGGTGTTAGATCCCAGCATATAGGTGATGCGGTCCTTAAACTCGCTGGCAGCCAGAGTTTCGTTGTAAAGGGGATGCTGTGCTTTTAGTGACATTAAAATCTTATGTCACATTGGATGGAGACAGATACAGTAGATGACCAAGATGTCATACTTGCCTAATCCTGCTCAGTTCGTTCCTGCAGCCACCTTCCCCTACGTTTTAAACATAAAGCTTCTTCTGCAGAGCCTACTGGATACAGTCTTAATATGCAGAGGTAGCAAAGACCCAATGTTCTAATTAACGCATAGCTGGGATCCTGACAGGTGCTATTATTCCAGGTCAGAGTAGACCTGGAAACAGCAGTGGCTAAGAGGTAGTTCCGACTCCTCAAAAGCCTGGAACACCGGAACCAGGGACACCACTGCCGGATGCATTTTGCAGTCATATCCAAGGACACAAACACACAGATGCACACAAACCCACGCACACGCACGTGCGTGCACACACACATACACACAACGCACACAGCACACACACGCACACACACATACATACACACACAAGCACGCGCGCGCGGAATTGTGGTTGCTATGACGAAAAGGTTTTAAAACGTAATTGAAATTTTCCGTGAACATTTGAATTCACATTGTCATGATATAATTGACAAATTACAGCACTTTACCATATTTACATGCTTGAATAAATGTTTGAAATTGCATAGCTTTCAACAACAGCGTAATTTTACCATTGCAGGAAATGTGATATTTTTTTTCAAGTAGAAAGAGAAATATTTCGGTATAAACAACTAGAAACTAGATATGTAAATAGCTTTAAGACAATGATTCGACAATCGTGTGTAGGATGGAAAAAAAATAGTTATTTCAAATGAATTTCAAACAATTGTTGTCTTATACAAAATTCTAGAGACGGATGTTAAATGATTGAACTGCAGCGGTGGTTGTATTGTTCAATTCAAACTATGAAATTAACCCCTAAAACATATACAGCTATTACTATATAATTAATCTAGGACTAACATCTTTTTCATGTATTAAATTGGCGAGTGTTGTACTGCTTTGCTCTTGTCATTCAAGATTGAAAGGAACCTTTTCAATTACATAATTTCTTTTCTCCTAAAAGATACAATTCATTAGGAATAGGTATCACACGCACACACATACACACACACTATTTTTCACTATATATATATGTGTGTGTGTGTGTGTGTGTGCGAGAGAGAGAGAGAGAGAGATTATTCGAAATCTTTATATATAAAAGAGAGGTTGTGTGTCTGTCTCCTACGATTTAGATTCCTAACTACTCCCACATTTTGCGGTGCAGTTTAACCAAAACCGGGTATCTTATAGTCGTGATTCATATCGAGCCCTTCTGGGTATTAGCGCGCGTCTATGATGAGTCTACGATTTAAAAAAAAATTACCATAAATTTTTCCCATTTTTTATGCATTTTTGGCATATATAGGGGAAGTAACTCTCTAAAAATTTATTAAATCTCAGAACGTAAAAAGCTACAGTAACACCCCCACCCCTTTGTGGTTAGCCATATTGAGATGGCTATTATACTTTACATCTCTAAAAATGCTTATATAGTTATTTCCCTTACAAACCCGAGCAACACCGGGCGATACTGCTAGTTATATATATTTCAATTACGAAACATTTGGTTAACGAACAGCCTCTGGAATGAATTATGTCCGTATATAGAAACCCGTGTGTGTAGCTATGGTATATTCTGTTAAGAATGTAGTAGCCTACAGCATAAAACTCGTCTACCTTCATATTTCACCCTATGCTATCCAGTAGTAGTGTTATACGTACTTCCAGGTTTGCGTTTGGGCTTCTGTCGTGTATGAATAGATAACTCAGTATATATATATATATATATATTATATATATATATATATATATATATATATATATATATAAATTTAATATGAGGGTGAGAAATTTTATATTAATTTAATTAACATCAATTTCACACCAGTGGTCTAGCATATAAAAATCTGAAGGTTCAGTAAAATTGTATTATATACATATGAGAGGGATGACCACTATGCGGACAACCCTTATGCTAGAGGTAGATCCGCTATGGTCTTACCACTAAGAAATGTTCTCAAGAAAAATTTAGCAAAACAACCAAAACGTAATCGAGCAAGACAAAAGAAAAAAGAAAAGCAATAAAAATTTATTGCTTTTCTTGAGAACATTTCTTAGTGGTAAGGCCATAGTGGATCTACTTCTAGTATAAGGGTTGTCCACATAGTGGTCATCCCTCTCATATTTCTAAATTGAATATATCTTCCAAAAATGTAATTTTCTGATCTGTTTAAGGCCATAGTGGATCTACTTCTAGCATAAGGGTTGTCCACATAGTGGTCATCCCTCTCATATTTCTAAATTGAATATATCTTCCAAAAATGTAATTTTCTGATCTGTTTCAGGCCATAGTGGATCTACTTCTAGCATAAGGGTTGTCCACATAGTGGTCATCCCTCTCATATTTCTAAATTGAATATATCTTCCAAAAATGTAATTTTCTGATCTGTTTTGAATGTTTCAATGTGATTGAACGATAGCTGTTATTCACTGTGACGAAATACTTCCTGTCTCCATCTTGAAATCTATTCACTTCTTTCTTATTTCCGTTTTTTAAAGACCACATTTGCCAATTTTCTCATTAGAGTTGTAGTTCTTGATTTGGCTGAATATACGAATAAACATATCTCAACTATAACGTTTTTATTGGCGTAGGGCAAATTACCCATAATTCAGATTTTTGTTTTAAACATCCAAGATTTCCAATCTTTTATGTCGTTACTATTCTTATTAGTTAAACGTTGGAGGCGCAATGGCCCAGTGGTTAGGGCAGCGGACTCGCGGTCATAGGATCGCGGTTTCGATTCCCAGACCGGGCGTTGTGAGTGTTTATTGAGCGAAAACACCTAAAGCTTCACGAGGCTCCGGCAGGGGATGGTGGTGATCCCTGCCGTACTCTTTCACCACAACTTTCTCTCACTCTTACTTCCTGCTTCTGTTGTACTTGTATTTCAAAGGGCCGGCCTTGTCACTCTCTGTGTCACGCTGAATATCCCCGAGAACTACGTTAAGGGTACACATGTCTGTGGAGTGCTCAGCCACTTACACGTTAATTTCATGAGCAGGCTGTTCCGTTGATTCGGATCAACCGGAAAGCTCGTCGTCGTAACCGACGGAATGCTTCCATCCATATTAGTTAAACATGTGGTGTGCTATCACAAGGTGGACAATCCATTCTAGATTAAGTTAAGTCGAGGCGGGTTTTGCTGCTCATATTTATTTCTTTATTACCCACAAGGGGCTAAACACAGAGGGGACAAACAAGGACAGACAAAGGGATTAAGTCGATTACATCGACTCCAGTGCGTAACTGGTACTTATTTAATCGACCCCGAAAGGATGAAAGGCAAAGTCGACCTCGGCGAAATTTGAACTCAGAACGTAACGAGAGATGAAATACCTATTTCTTTACTACCCACAAGGGGCTAAACACAGAGAGGACAAACAAGGACATACAAACGGATTAAGTCTATTAGATCGACCCCAGTGCGTAACTGGTACTTATTTAATCGGCCCCGAAAGGATAAAAGGCAAAGTCGACCTCAGCGGAATTTGAACTCAGAACGCAGCAGCAGACGAAATACCTATTTCTTTATTACCCACAAGGGGCTAAACACAGAAAGGACAGACAAAAAGATTAAGTCGATTACATCGACTCCAGTGCGTAACTGGTGCTTATTTCATCGAACCCGAAAGGATGAAAGGCAAAGTCGACCTCGGCGGAATTTGAACTCACAACGTAACGGCAGACGAAATACGTATTTCTTTACTACCCACAAGGGGCTAAACACAGAGAGGACAGACAAGGACAGACATAGGTATTAAGTCGATTATATCGACCCCAGTGCGTAACTGGTACTTATTTATCGACCCTGAAAGGATGAAAGGCAAAGTCGACCTCGGCGGAATTTGAACTCAGAACGTTACGGCAGACGAAATACCGCAAAGCATTTCGCCCGGCGCGCTAATGTTTCTGCCAGCTCGCTACTTTGATGCGCTATCAATCACGTCAACAATAATTACAGAACAAATTAATTATATAACTTACCATCGTCGTTTACAGCAAAGTCAAGTAAAATTGTATTAAAAAGTGCAAACCCGAGTATGATTTTCATTAGCCGGCTGTTTTCATTTGAAGACACTTTTAAAAAGATGCTCTTTGGAAAGGCTTGAAGATCACAAATTCCAGTTTATTGTGTCTCTTAGGTCCCGCGCCTCGGTACAATCTAAGAAACGACTGTTCTTACGACCATTAAATTTATTGTCTTTTTCTTTTCTTCTTTCTTAGACATGTTACAAACATTGAGCTGCGACCATAATAAAACACCATTCTCTACAGCACCAAATGATAACGGTCGAGTACAGTAATATTGTACAACGATATATACCTAATAATAATAAGAAAAACTACAAGAAGAATATTCTGTTGTGTCTGGGGAGAGTCATTTTCTTTTTGTGCCTTATAATGTAACACACTCACCGGTAAAATTTCCACTTATTTCTTATTTTTATTTTCCTAAAATTTTCGTTGCGTCTTGCAACCTTTTCAATAGTCTTGAAAAGGTTGAAAGTCAAGACTATTGAAAAGACGCAATGAAAATTTTAGGAAAATAAAAATAAGAAATAAGTGGAAACTTTACCGGTGAGTGTGTTACATTATAAGGCACAAAAAGAAAATGACTCTCCCCAGACACGAACACATATAAAGAATCTTGCAAACCAAATCCAAAAACGAAATACAAGAAGAATGAAAAATATTAATGATGATGATAAGCAAATACGATCTCTTCTTATCTATGAATATGTTTATGTATGCATGTATGTGTGCACATGTTTGTATGCAAATATGATGGTATATGTGAATGCATGGATGTATGTTTTCTATTATATGTAAATAAAATTCATTAGACAAGAACAGTGGCAGCACAAAGAACTAGAAAGAACGGAGAAACAACTTGAAATCTCCCTTCCTCTCTATATATTATACCTTGGTATAATATATATATATATATATATATATATATAATATATATAATATATATATATATATAATATATATATATATATATATATATATATATATATATTATATTAAATTAGAGATAAAACCACTATTAGGCAAATCATACAATGAAAAACTTAAGCCAATACATAAGATTAATTAATTTATATTATTTAAATATATATCAAAATTATTAAAAACGATAATTAATATAACACTACGATCGTTTCATGGCTGTTCAATTCTTAAAATTTTCGAGTTACAGTCATTCTTCAGGTGGTTTACATATCGTCTGCTGCTCCACGCCAGGGACAACTCCGACACCCCCTTGGACGGAGGCGGCACTACTGTTGTATTATTCCCTAATATTATTATTAATATATATATATATATATATATATATATATATATATATATATATATATTAAATTTCTAAATATCTCATAGAGATATGTGCAGTGGTGAAGCGATAGAGTGGTTGTATACTTTCAACTTAACGTGTAAGGGAATTACACCACCGCTATTTAGCCCTAGGAAGCATCTAGACTGATGATGGGCAAGACCCTGAAACATGCATGTATCTAGATGCAGGCCTAGCTGTTGGGGGTGTTTGTCTCCCCTTCATAAATATATAAGGACACAGGAAATGTGTCAAGGCCGACAGGAAGCGTCGATGCTTCCTAGGGCTAAATAGCGGTGGTGTAATTCCCTTACGGGACTGTCACGTTAAGTTGACAGTATACAACCACTCTCTCTCTCTCTCTCTCTCTCTCTATCTCTCTCTCTCTCTATATATATATATATATATATATATATATATATATATATTATATATATATATATATTATACCTTGGTATAATACCCGAACATCACCAGAAATCTCTTTACACCACTCAAATGTACCTAAGCATACACACAAGCATAGACATATACATACGTACTCATATTCACTCCCTTCTTTCCTTTTTTTCTATGTCTGTTTGTCTACCATTCTCTCTCTCTCTCTCTTCCATGCACACATATCTATGCTTGTTGTATTTTATTTAAAATTAAAGCCTTGCTATGTGTTTGTGTAACTCTGTTCCAGTTGGTGTGTTGATGTGTGCGTATAAATGAATTTGTGTTGTATCTCTGCATTGTGTGTCAGCATGGCAGCGATTCTGGTGTGTGTACGTACGTGTTTATGTGTGAGTTCGAATTAAAATAACTTTAGTTTTTAAACGTGCCCTATGCCAACTAGGTATTAGAAGGATATCTATATATATAAAACTGTAGTTGTGTGAGTGTCTGTCCCCTTCGATTTAGATTCCTAACTACTCCCACATTTTGCGGTGCAGTTTAACCAAATTCGGGTATCTTATAGTCGTGATTCATATCGAGCCCGTCTGGGTATTAGCGCGCGTCTACGATGAGTCTACGATTTTTAAAATAATTTAACATCATTTTTTATTCCATTTTAATGCATAATTTTTCGTGTGTCGATGGCGGCGGAGTTGGCGTCCATGGTCACACCTGCACCTGTTTGCTTCTCCCCCTTCTTCCCTCCCTCGTGAAGCTGTGGGGAAGGGAGTGTAAGGAAATCAACGTCGTAAAGCGTTGTCAAAGAGACCAGCGTTCTTTTAGAACAACGACTTCATGGCTTGAAGACACCAAAACAGAAATGGCTAAGAAAGCGTCTACGATGAGTCTACGATTTAAAAAAAAATTTACCATCATTTTTTCCATTTTAATGCATTTTTTTGCTATAACTCACTAAAAATGCTTATATAGTTATTTCCCTTACAAACCCGAGCAACGCCGGCGATACTGCTAGTTTAAAATAAAAGTATTATCCAGAGCTGTTTAATCCAATTATGATGTCAAAAATGCAAATTGATAGAAATGTCACAATATTGCTAAACTATTCACTTGCGATATTTGAGTAAAACCTTTATTATGAACAAACTGATCGTACATAGAAAAGGACATTACAAGACAAACAAATACAAAAATGTTAAATGGGTTCGAATGAGCATCATGTTAAAAATTTACTTAAAAATATTTTATATAGGCGCAGGAGTGGCTATGTGGTAAGTAGCTTGCTTACTAACCACATGGTTCCGGGTACAGTCCCACTGCGTGGCACCTTGGGCAAGTGTCTTCTACTATAGCCTCGGGCCGACCAATGCCTTGTGAGTGGATTTGGTAGACGGAAACTGAAAGAAGCCTGTCGTATATATGTATATATATATAAGTGTGTGTGTATATGTTTGTGTGTCTGTGTTTGTCCCCCTAGCATTGCTTGACAACCGATGCTGGTGTGTTTACGTCCCCGTAACTTAGCGGCTCGGCAAAAGAGACCGATGGAATAAGTACTAGGCTTACAAAGAATAAGTCCTGGGGTCGAGTTGCTCGACTAAAGGCGGTGTTCCAGCATGGCCGCAGTCAAATGACTGAAACAAGTAAAAGAGTATAACGATTAATTTTTACCTTAAACTAGAACGTTTTTTTTAACGAAAACAAAGAAAGAAAACGAATAAAAGTTCAAAAAGATCGAACCCGGCTGCCTATAAGGCCCAGCGACTTTCTTTTCCTTTCACCAATGATTAAGCTGGGTTACTAACACCCACCTTTCTCATCACATCCTTCCATCCTTTCTCGTATTCACTCGGTGGAAGGGTCCTCCTATCCATTTTTTGTTCTAGTGGATCTACCAGTATGCATCTATTGACACGTTCCACATCTGTTATCATTACACTTGGATTTCTGTGAATGTTTTATCCTGTTTGCACATGTTGAATTTTGCCATTCTTAATAAGTTTCTTTAAGTTATGTGGTTGCTTTTGATTAAGATAAGTGTCTGATTAGTTATTATATTTTTTTTTATTTTTCACTTTGATAACTGACAAATTTGTTTTGATGATGTTTAAAATATTTTGGTGATGCGGATTGTGTGTTACTAGAAATGGTATTGTGTTCTGTTAATGAGTTCGTCTTTCTCGTGTTGCCCTAACTTCTTCTATAGGTATCTCTTTTGCTCATTGTATGCTATTTTCTATAATTAGGGGAGGGTATTTTTGCTTGAGCAGAAATCCTTTGAATTCTATAAGTCGTATGTTCCGGGTATTTGGATTATCTACTATAGTTCAAATTTTCTTGGCTAGACAGTACGGGATGATGCGTTTTGTGTGTGTTGGGTGGCATGACTTGAAATGTAGGTATTGTTGTGTATCTGTGCTTTTGGAATAAATATCAGTTGTGATTGTGGTGTTGCTTTTAATTACCGTTATGTCAAGAAATGGTAATTGTGTATTGCTCATTTCTCTGGTGAATTTGAGACTAGGGTGTAGATTGTTGAGGATGGTGCTGAATTATTCCAAATTTTCTAGGGATTTGGTCCAAATTGTGTCCTCTATATGCCTTCTAAGGGTCATGCCGTAGTTTTCTTCAATTTTTTTATATAGGTTTTCTTCCAAGTATCACAATACTGAGTTCGCGAAAACTGGAGCAGATCGCGTCCCCACAGCTGTGCTCGAATTTGGAGGTAGTTTTTTTTTTCCGTTGAAAAGGAATCTAACTCGAGCCACGAGTTATCCATATTTTCTTTACTTTTCCTTATTACTTTAGTAGTGTAGTGAACTGCTTAAAGACATGAGCCATTACTTCACACAGCTTACAACTTAACATTCGTTAATATTAGGTTAAAGTTATGATATACACCGCTATAAACAGAAAAGATCATGTATCAAGGCAAGTAAAATTAAAGCTAAAACATCATAGCTAGAGCAATATAAAACAGATTATGTTAGAGGTCTTCTACCTTCTACATTAATTGAGGCTAGAAACTAATACGCAAGTATAGTTATAATTTGTGTATGGTTATGTTCAAAAGAATAGTTCTAATAACGCTATGTCAAAAACGGAAGCATGATCAAGGCTTTTAGTCTGTTGTGTTTATTATGTATATGAATAATATTCCAGTATACCTAAGGCGGTGAGCAGGTAGAATCGTTAGCTCGTCGGTTAAAATGCTTAGCGGCATTTCTTCCAGTTAACCTGTGGTATATATATATATATATATATATATATATATATATATATATAATATATATATATATATATATACAAGAGATAACAAAAGAATAAATTATTATTTTAGGAACTTCATTAGCTTAAAGCTGTTTTTGCCAAAAGATGTGTTTCACTCATAGTTGAGTGCCTAAATAACACCTTATAGCTTCATCGATGCCTTGAATAATAAGTGCAGTTTATTTGGGAAAAAATTACATTTGTGCCTATATAGGGAACGGCATCAACAATGAGAAAGTCAGTAGAGTTGTATATAAGGAAAGTTTATGTCCAAAAGATGTATTAGTGGAAACATACGTATATATGTATCTACGTATGCACTCTGAAGCACCCGCAGATATATATATATATTTAGATAGATAGATAGATAGATAGATAGATAGATAGATAGATAGATAGATATAGGTAGGTAGATAGATAGATAGATAGATGTACATATACGTATGTATATATGGATATATATATAAATATTTATATATATATATATATATGTATGTATGTATGTATGTATATATATATATATATATATATATATATATATATATTTATGTTATTATGACTGAAAGGCACGCATCCTCTTCCAAGTAAGTTTTATCCTAATAATTCTGATGCGCACTCTATACGATCTTTTTACTCTTTCATTTTTCTCTCTTTCTCTCTCTTATTCTTTTACCTCCTCTTATCCCACTATTCTATCCGGTTACACTGTCACTCTCTCTCTCTCTCTCTCTCTCTCTCTCACTCCTCCTCCCTTGCTTACATGGCTCCCACGTGACCATCGGCCATCTTTATTCTAACGTGTTTCTTTCTCTCCGTTGTAGCTGGAACAAGGAAGACATGTTCTTGTCTGTCTCATGTCCTAGCTTGATTTACGCGTTCGCCACCACCGCCTCGTCTAGGCTTAGCAGCCTTTCCTGTTTGTGTTACCAATTTTGACCCTCCGCAAAGTCCCAAATTTTATTTAATTTGCTTTGCGGGAGCAACTGTTTTATCGAAAGCGTATATTGGTGTTAATTGCTCGAAAAACGAGAGTAGAAAAACAGACAACAATTGATGAAGGGTCGTTCTTAATGTTGTTTGTCTTGTTTTCCATTTGTCTTTCGTTGTACGAAAAAATAGTTCATATTCCATGTACTCGTACTTCGTATTTTTGTTGTTGTACACAAATCATGACGTCTTGCGCCCACATATGCATAGATATATATACATATAGATGTTAGTATGTACATATATGTGTGTATATATGCACATATATATATATATATTATTTATATTATTATATGACTGAACGCCACGCATCCTCTTCCAAGTAAGTTTTATATATATACATATATATATATATAGTGTTCTGTTCCATGATGGTAAGATCAACAAAAAGAAAAATATTCCATCTGGTAAGAGATAAATATTATTTAATAAACACAGTATATATGTTTTTATGAGCTACTATTAGTTTCATGTGCTGAGAGCATGCCAGATAGTACTTTTAACACATATATTGTGTTTATTAAATAATAGATAGATAGATAGATAGATAGATAGATAGATAGATAGATAGATAGATAGATAGATAGATATAAGTATGTATATTTGTGTTTGTCCTCCACACCGATGGTCGATCGGAGTTGGTTTGTTGACCTCCCCGTTACTTAACGGTTCAGCAAAAGAAGCTGGTAGAATAAGTACCAAACTTAAAAAATAAATATTGAGATCGATTTGTTCGGCTAAAACACTTCATAGCGGTATTCCACGGTATCCCAGCATGGCCACAGACCAATAACTGGAAGATGTAAAAATAAAGAAGAAAGAGAAGAAAATACTTGTTGATGTGAGAGACTTTACTCAGTAATTAGACCTGTTAAAATAGTAGCATAGTCTCCCTCAAATAATGTTCCCCCACCTTAAAAAAGGCAGGACATATTAGACAATGTAGTCTTAGATATAATATATCTAAAAACAAAAAAAAAAGACAGTGATCCTAGATCATAGGTCTGCTCCAATAGCAATTGTTTACGAGCAAAACATATCTGCAAGTGATATATTTACTAATCAACCCCGAATGATATTCTATTATAATTCTTCGAATTGGTATTGAACTTTTGTGAACTATTAATATAACTTACAGAAACTCTAAGAATTCATTAAGCTATTGTGCTGCCGACAGATCGATCTCAGCTGAAAATGGCTAACAGGAATATTACACTTCAGGCTAGATTCACAAAATTTTATGCATATTATTTATGTAAAAAAGAATAACAAACGATTTAAATGATTTATGGATTTTGCTTTTACCTAAAATGTTCATAATTGAAATTCAAGAAAAGATTAATTCGTGCTTTAATATTCATACTTAAATGTGTCGAATTAATGAATATCAGTTATAAATTAACAATTAATTAGATGCACTGCTTAGACGTAGTGGGGATACATTTGACAGAACGAAATCATTGAAGAGTACATTATATAATATTCTATTTTGTGCGCAATTAAGAGAATTCAAAATTTGCTCAAGTTTATAATAGAATATTCATCAGAAACTGATCTGAGGCTAAACACATCAATAACTCGTATATTTGCCAATCAACTTCAAGGGATTCCTTGTTATAATTCCCTCGAATTCGTATTGAACTATTGTGAACTATTAATATAAATCACAGACTCTAATTCGTCTTTTATTCATTAAGCCATTGTCCTGGTAATTGATCAGCTGCTGATGAGAATAAACAACAGAGACATTGCTGAATAAATTTTCCAAAATATTCAGTGAATTCAGTCGAATTCAGCAAATGGCGTTTTGATTTTTTTTTTTTCAACTATTTTCTTATCAGTGTATTATCTGTCACTTATAGAGTAGCCTTTTCTTTCATTAACGCTTTTGTGAGAAATCGCTTAGAATGAAGAAGTTAATGTGTACATAGGCGATTACTAATTGGTCATTAGTAAAGTTTTACTCGGCTGCAGTTGTATAACAGATATATTTGGAATGGATAATTATGAAATTGGCAATCATAACTGGGTCTTTATTGTTTCTGTTTATCTCCTCATAATAATAGATTTACAACTCTATTATTGAAGGCGCTCAAGCTGTGATACTTCCGACATTTTCGGCCGGCATTGTATATCCAGGTCTATATTATAGAAAGTGTTTTTTTTTCTGTTGTAAAACAGCCGAGTGTGATTAGAAGCAAATTTGAGACTATTTCTAGCAGGACGAGATTCTTTTGTTGTCTTATTACAATTGAGTTTTTGACAAAGGAACTGAAAGTGTGACAAGCGCCGTTAGTATTAAAGTTCGTAATTTACAGACCTAGATAGATATACAGACCTAATTTTTGACCGTTAATGCACCAGCTAGCTGCTGTTCAATGGAAAGTATTTGCACGGCGTTAATATATTAAATTGGAATGTTTGATAGACTTGAGTCCTTGAGACGAAATAGTCTTTGGCTTGTATACTGTAGCATTGCTGCGCTAAGGTTTTGGAGAAAACACTGAACTTAATATAATCTCGTCAAACTAGTTCCAAGATCGGTATCTTATGGTCATAAACCTTACTTTGTGAATTGTAGAATTTGTGGTGTTGCATTATAATTACTACGTTATAGAATTTACGATGGTGTTATTATCTGTGATTTTGTATAATTTATGACATTGTATAATATATGGCGTTGTATACTATATGATATTTTATAATTTATGACATGTAATTTATGACGTTGTATAATTTATGACGTGGCATAATTTGTGATATATAACTTATGACGTCGTATAATTTAACATTGTGTAATTTAAGACGTTGTTTTATTTATGACTTACAATTTACTACATTCTATAATGCTACGTATAATTTATAGCTTTGTATAAGTTACACAGTGGTTTCCAACTTTTTTAGTTTATGACTCCTTCTCCCTTCGAATCTTTTGTACATCTTTTCTACATCCCCTGGACATTATTAGTAAAACATGTGCCTCAGTTTTGTAACAAATGGTTAATAGTAGAGACAGGTCTGTTTTGAAAAAATAAAAACCTTTATTAAAAATACAATTTGTAACATTTATTGAATAATAACAACATTTAAAATATTAATTGCTCTAAATTAGTTTTATTATCATAAAATTTATTTCTATGAATATTTAAACATTGATAATTTGTAATGAAAACAATTTCTGAACAAAAATTCATAAATAAACATTAAAAAAAATTCTTTTTCAAAAATGAAGTGTTTTCTACCTTTAATATAATAAACTCCATAAAAATATCAGTGTCCATTAATTGCTCATTTATTCTCTATTATATTTCACAAAAACAAAAATAAATATTTTGCGTGTTCAATAAAACAACCATAACTTCTAACATCTAGAAAACTTAATAACTTCAAATACAATTATCCATTTTTTCAGCGCAAAAATAAAATCCTTTTGCAAAATAATAAAAACAAAATTTCCTTTTTACTGTATTTATTCAGT
Organism: Octopus sinensis; assembly: GCF_006345805.1. Lineage (NCBI taxonomy): Eukaryota > Metazoa > Mollusca > Cephalopoda > Octopoda > Octopodidae > Octopus > Octopus sinensis. Next base: position 37,432,376 of record NC_042999.1, on the reverse strand, counting down.
GATATCCTTGTGGCTGATGCAATTTCCCAATATTTTGATATCAAGTGTCCATGGTTGTTAGAAACAAATGAATATCACCTCTGCTTACATTTTATAAGTCATTGCAAGTTTTTGGTAGTAAGAAAGACACTCGGCTAAACCCCGACACAGCTTGGAAAAAGATTAAGAAAGACAATGAAATATAATTTTACTTACTGTCAAATCAATGAAGATTTTATAGTAAGTTTATAAGTTTTTGTTTATAAGTTTTTGAGCTGATGATAAAATTTAGCTTGAACAACATCAGCTGCATTTGTCCCAAATGGGTCTACCATCCAATTTGGAATGTACATTTCCAGTAGAGCTTTGAATCTAATTTCCTTATCATTGTACAATTTCTTCAAGTGCTCAAAGTACACTAAAATATCATCCTCTTGCAGCTCCTCCTCAATAGGGGTAAGAGTTGCAAAATGCATTAACTTTTTATGCTCAATATTTATCCTGAATAGATTAAGTTTTCCAAGTAAAGCACTAGTAGCCTCTTCTTAAACTAAAAGATTTATACTTTTACCTTGCAGCAGTTTGTTCAGTAAATTCAGCTTCTCAAATATATCTGAATGGTAGAATATGCCATATTTGGCAGTTTGGATTTCTTCTTCAAGCTGCTTCCCACTCGGAAATATTATAACACTTGCAAAGTTCAATGAAGCAACACAGGCAATAACCCTTAGAGATTGTCACCAGATGTATGAACTTCAAAACAGTAACATAGTATTTAATTCATACAAGACTGTCCAATGACAGCTTAATACTTTATTCATCAATGATAAATTATACTTCACTTTACTTTACTTGTTTCAGTCATGTGACTGCGACCATGCTGGAGCACCGCCTTTAGTCGAATCAAATCGATCCCAGGACTTACTCTTTGTAAGCCTAGTACTTATTCTATCGGGCTATTTTGCCGAACCGCTATGTTACGGGGACCTAATCATACCAGCATCGGTTGTCAAGCGATGTTGGGGGGGACAAACACAGACACACAACATATACACACACATACATATATATATATATACATATATACGACGGGCTTCTTTCAGTTTCCGTCCACCAAATCCACTCATAAAGCTTTGGTCGACCTGAGGCTATAGTAGAAGACATTTGCCCAAGGTGCCACGCAGTGGGACTGAACCCGGAACCATGTGGCTGGTAAGCAAGCTACTTACCACACAGCCACTCCTGCGCCTATAAAATATGGAACGCTTCACGAATTTGCGTATCATCCTTGCGCAGGGGCCATGCTAATCTTCTCTGTATCGTCCCAATTTTAAAATATGTCAAATTGTCAAATATGTCAAATATGTCAAATATCAAATTGTCAAATATGTCAAATATGTAAATATCAAATTGTCAAGTAAATCCCATTTCTTTCAGTCATGACAGAACTTAAGATATAGGAAATGCATTGTGTATATGGTGTATGTGAATGCGTATATTTCCCGAGTGACTTTTAAAAAGTTAAAGACAATGACAGAATTTTAGTTGTGTGACTCTCTTTATTGAGCCTTTGCCTATCCCCTAATTCCAAAATTTCTTTGGGGCTACAATGAATTTTGCCAGGTCACACATTGGGGAAACATTGATTTACAACATTGCATAATTTATTTTGTAGTAAATTTTACATTTTGTATAATGTGTGATGTTCCATAATTTATGACTATTATTTACGACATTGTATAATTCTACATATAATTTATGACGTTGTATAATTTACGATATCATTTATGTCGTTCTATAATTTGTTTCCTTAATATATGACGTTTGTAATTTACAATATCTGAAGGCGCGTAGCTAGCGTATTCGGCTCATGATTGTAAGGTCGTAAGTTCAATTCGCGGCGATTTGTGCCCTTGAGCAAGGCACTTTTATTTCACGTTGCTGTAGTCCACTCAGCTGGCAAAAATGAGTAGTACCTGTATTTCAAAGAGCCAGCCTTGTCACATTCTGTGTCACTCCGAATATCCATGAGAACTACGTTAAGGGTACGCGTGTCTGTGGAGTCCTCAGCACGTTAAATTTACAAGCAGGCTGTTCTGTTGATCGGATCAACTGTGATACTGTATAACTTATAACGATGTATGATTTATGACGTTGTATAATTTATGCGTTGTATAATTTATGATGGGAGGCGCAATGGCCCAGTGGTTAGGGCAGCGGACTCGCGGTCGGAGGATCACGGTTTCGATTCCCAGACCGGCCGTTGTGTGTGTTTATTGAGCGAAAACACCCAAAAGCTCCACGAAGCTACAGCAGGGGGTGGTGACGACCCCTGTTGTACTCTTTCGCCCCATCTTTCTCTCACTCTCTCTTCCTGCTTCTTGAGTAACGCTGCGATGCACTGGCATCCCGTCCAGCTGGGGGGAACACATACGCCACAGAAACTAGGAAACCGGGTCCGTGAGCCTGGCTAGGCTTGAAGAGGGCGCATAAATAAATAAAAAAAATAATTTATGATGGTGTATAATTTATGACATTCTATAATTTATGACGGTGTATAATTTGACGATAGAAAGTTTTGACGGTGTATAACTTGACAGTATAAAGTTATGACAGTCTATAATTTATGAATCATTTTTTCATTTAGTTTCTTTCTTTTTCCTAATTAAAGTGACATACCAATGTGATGTTCGCGGCTTCGTTGTTCTCATGATACGATTTTCGATTCTTACATTGTGGCCCAGTATGATTCGGCTTTTGTTATTTGATATTAAAATTACTGAAACTATTATCAAGCGGAAATGAAATATGTGGCAATGAATTTATCTGGTAACTTTCATTCAATCTCTTGCAGCACACACAGCTGTTGTGATAGCTTTATTTCAATAGAACTCTTCGATTCAAAAGAATGTCTCTTTCCAGTAGCAATGTTACAAACAATCATTACTAAAGAATACAGCATAAGCAATCATATGAATCGTTTACATTATCATAGCAACGTAACAAACAGCTGTTGTTACTTGATATGTAAATAGGCAAGCGACAGCAATCGTATGACATACAGATCCTCTACCAGGAATTCCTAAACTTTCTTCTTCCATCTACCCACTGGCATCGATTTGAAAGCAAATTTATCCCACTATCACCACTACGACTCTGTTTTGTTCAGTAATTTGAGTTTATAGTTTTACTATAATAAAGCAACCAATAAAAAGGAAATTAAAAACACTGGTAAATTTAAATTATAAAAACAGCTTTTAATAATGTTTATTTCTCTTATTTATGAACTAAGAGTAAACAAATACCAGAACCAAACGCAGAATTGTGAATTAGACTATTTGATTAGTAGAAACACAGTAATTAAGATGTTTATTCAATCCAAACAGAGAGAAAAGGGGGTGGAATTTAGAATTTTTCTCAAAATAAGCTTATTTTAAATTGTTTTTTCAACATCACATTTATAAAAATAAATGAAAAATACATACTTATAAATCCAGAATCAGCAAACTTACCCCCGAGTAGGCATAATTTACTTCCTAAATAGGCAAAATTTATCCTCGAGGTTCATGAAATCTACCTCCTGAGGTAAATTTATTCCAGTTTGGAAACCTCTGTTCTACACAAGAGCTGCTTAATTTGGATGAGTTGTGTCTAGAAACAAACCCCTATCCTTAAGATATAAAAAATGTCTATGTATTTGAAACATGAGACAAAGTATCAACATATTTAATGCAGAGCTGTGAAAAACCAGCAAGAAATGATTATGCGATGTGAAGAATACTACATTAGCCAATTGCTACCATTTTTTTTTTCGTTTTTTTTTTTCGGATAGTAAGGGAGACGATTCCAACCGTGTTTCCATATTATTACAACCTCATTAATGAAACATGGCTTTGAAAGCTTACTAACTGACATAGCTTTCAAAGAATCACTAAGTAAATGCAATTAAAAAAAATTACTTGGTAAAATGACTTAGAAAAAGAAAACGACAAACGAAAACAATGCTGTTGGTAATGATAATGATCTACTGCCGAGAGTCATGATGGATATGAAAAGAAGAGGCGAGGGGGGGGTGAAATGGAGGAGAAAGCGAGGATTAATATCTAAATAGCTGGCAAACAGCTACTGTCAACTAAATCGTTTGTTGTTTTATTTTAAACATAAGAATCTAAAACAATCGTAATTATCAAGCTGCTTATCTCCTGATATTGGCCCAAAGTCAAATATGCATTTTGAAAAGCAATTATAATTTAAATGACATGTGCTTGATTCCTCCTGTTTGTTGTATCTCTACCTACAAGTATTACGTCTGTCACAATACGGTTTTACATATTTAATATAAGGAATTATAAACTTCGATCAACTGAAAATATCGGAGCAATTAACAAACGAACAATATCTCTCGAGCAAGGAAAATAACTCAAATAAAATTAGATAATACTTTGGTCAGTGTAGATCAGCTGTAGGCAAACTGTGGCCCGTTTGGTTTTCTAAAGATTACGCCTAATTTCATAAGTAGAATAACGTTTATTTAAATTTTCTTTCTTTCTTTTCATTTTCACTTGTTCACTCAGAGGTTTAAGGAAGCTGGTGTTAAAGGGGAATAACCATTGAATTCCCAACTAGCCTACCTTATTGATACCAGTTGTATTGATACACCAGTCAGAAAAATTAAAATATATACGCAATTGTCGGACACCCACGTTTTTATCAAAGTGTCGCAAAGTTAATTAACAACCATTCAAGCAATCAAGAGGGTAAGGCTTTAAAAGTGGCATCTCTACTGAAGACATTATAACAACGAATGAAAATTATTGATTTAATGTTCAATTTCCTGTTTCCACTTCTTATAACAACTTGTTATGATTAATTATCTTAACCATCAGCAGTGAAAATTGAACACATATAAGTTGATGCGACTGTGTGGTAAGAAGTTTGCTTCAAAACCACATGGTTCCGGGTTCAGTCCCACTGCATGGTACTTTGGGCAAGTGTCTTCTACTATAGCCACGAGCTGACCAAAACCTTGTGAGTGGATTTGGTAGACGGAAACTGAAAGAAGACCATCGTATATGTGAGTATGTGTGTGTGTCTTCGTATCTGTGTTTGTCCCGACAACCACTTGACAACCGTTATTGGTGTGTTTATGTTCCTGTTACCTAGCTGTTCGGCAAAAGAGATCGATTTACCAGGCTTTAAAAAAAATAAGTACTAAGTTCGATTCATTCAACTAAGAGATTCTTCAAGGTGGTGCCCCAGCATGGCCGAAGTCAAATGACTGAAACCGATAAAAAATAGAAAATAAGAAGATATCACAGCTCTTGGCTTCTAAAATCAGGAAGATTTCCGAAGAAATGAGAAAATTCCAGAAAAAGTGGACTGATGATTATTTCTTTGCTGAAGTAATAATCTTTTCTACTCTAGGTACAAGGCCCGAAATTTGGGGGCAGGGAGACAGTCGATTACATCGACCTCAGTACGCAACTGGTACTTAATTTATCGACCCCGAAAGGATGAAAGGCAAAGTCGACCTCGGCGGAGTTTGAACTCAGAACGTAACGGCAGACGAAATACCGCTAAGCATTTCGACCAACATGCTAACGTTTCTGCCAGCTCGCCGCCTTCTTGTTGAAGTAATAATAAAAAAACAGACCAGAATGTTTAATATGTTATATATACAACGATAAATGTCGCCCTTCTCAAGCCTAGCCAGGCTCATGGGCTCGGTTTCCCGGTTTCTGTGGCGTATGTGTTCCCCCCAGCTGGTCGGGACGCCAGTCCATCGCAGCGTTAGTCAAGAAACAGGAAGAGAGAGTGAGAGAAAGTTGTGGCAAAAGAGTACCACAGGAGTCGTCACCACCCATCGCCGGAGCCTCGTGGAGCTTTTAGGTGTTTTCGCTCAATAAACACACACAACGCTCGGTCTGGGAATCAAAACCGCGAGTCCGGTGCCATAACCACTGGTCTATTGCGCGTCCACGTTATATATACATCTTTGCTTTTAAAAAAACTTGAGGTTAAGCGGCATTAACTTCAAAAGATTAGAAGTACAACAAATGTAAAGGACATATTAGAAAGCAAAACAGAGAAGAAGCACTCCGTCGGTTACGACGATGAGGGTTCCGGTTGATCCGAATCAACGGAACAGCCTGCTCGTGAAATTAACGTGTAAGTGGCTGAGCACTCCACAGACACGTGTACCCTTAACGTAGTTCTCGGGGATATTCAGCGTGACACAGAGAGTGACAAGGCCGGCCCTTTGAAATACAGGTACAACAGAAACAGGAAGCTTTAGGTGTTTTCGCTCGGTCTGGGAATCGAAACCGCGATCCTATGACCGCGAGTCCGCTGCCCTAACCACTGGGCCATTGCGCCTCCACCCGTTGTAGGATATAAGATTTATGAATAAGTTTTTTACAACGAAAGCAGCAACTAAGTTGAATCTCCCGCTTGAAAGGTTCAGCAACAGACGGGACTCCAGCGATGGTTAGGTCCAAGATAGTCTTTCTATCCGAATTAAAAGATGAATTAACATTTTTTTGAATTTAACAAGCAGCAACTTTGCAACGATTCATTTATGATTGTTTCAACCATGAATTTGACAAAATCATAAGCTCTTAATCATCACTATTTTAAAGAGGTGTTTTTAAAAGAACTTTAATCAGAATATCGTAATCTGGTTTACTACAGTGTAATTAGCTGGCAAAGTTAAGGGAAGTTGCTTAAGGCTACCCAGAGAAGAGTTATGCGACTTCTTAGAAATGAAGTTTAAACTTGTTCACGAGCTAAAAGATGATAGCTGGAATCGTGACCTTGCACTTTTTTTTAATCTCAATTTAAAATTTCAAAAGTAAAATCAGTTGATTCATGAGATGTATTTTTGTGCCAAAGCTTTTGAAACAAATCTTCAAATTTGGAAAAATCAGCTCAAGACTGATGACGTCCTCCGTTTCCCTACAGTAATCAATCACGGCGGAGCTGGATACAATGATTTTGCTGAGGAATTAAATGAGTTGAAAGAAAACCTAAATATCAGATTCAAGGACTTCAAAACTAGAGAAGCTGATTTTAATCTTTTCGAAAACCTTTTTAATACTGTTGTTGAAAAAATAGCACGAAAAGCACTGCCAATGGAAATAATTGAACTTCAGAGGGATGAATTCATTCGGCAAAAATTTAAAAACGAACATTTTATTACAGTCTTAAGGAACTCCACCTAAAGAAAACTACCCCTAAATAGTGTGCTCCGCTACAAGATTTGCCACCATATTTAGTAGTACGTATAAATGCGAAATGTTATCTAGAATGAAAATATTCAGCATCGCAAATATCTGTAGATATTGGTTAAGTTGTAAAATAAATTAGAACGAAGCCAAGTTTCTCATTAAAACTTTGCGA
>NC_042999.1:37417499-37419999 GCF_006345805.1 Octopus sinensis | reverse complement strand
CAAAAAGTCATTAAAATTTATTTATTTCATTTATTCATTTTATTGTCTTAAGGAGTTGCCGTTATTATTCATACATTGACGGACTACAGGTCAAATCTTAGAAGATCATTTACAAGGTGTTAGGGAATTGTCTATCATAATGAAGATAATCATATTATCACCGAGGGTAGCCTTATTTATTTAATTTTGAAATAGAATTATGGGTTTAGTAACTCATTTTATTTTATTAAAGTTATGCTACTTAAATTAGATTAAGTTAAGAATTAAAATTAAAATTACAATTAAGATTTAAAATTAAGATTTAAAATTATGAGTTTGAAATTAAATAAAGCCTCAATTAAGCAGCGTATAAGTACTATTCATTTCCCTGTTCTCAAAAAACTGATGCAGATATAAGGAAAAAGATAACTGTAGTGTGAGAACTCTTAGTTATCTACTTAAAGCAGTGCTATACTAGTAAAAATCAAGTTATATCTATCTATCTATCTAGTTACGAATATTCTAATCATTTAAAATATTTTAAAGTCTTCAATTTAGCGTGGACACAAACTTGACCTAGTTCGATATGGTTATTCAATAAGTTTCTATGTTTTCTATGCTTTAGAATTTCATACGTCTCCATGGAGCATAGTTGGCAACCAACCCTACTATTTTTATACGGAATTGCTCTCCTAACTATTTCCCAATTAAGGTTATAATTATTATTATTATTTTTGAGTTCCCAGATTTTGTTTGAAAGTGTGGTGGTACCAGCTTTATGACGTAATTTAAAAGACGAGATGTGATTTCTAACTCTGGCTAGAAAATTATTGTACATCCAATGTAAAAATATTTGTTATTCTCCGTGGATATGGTACATTTATAGATTACATTATTTTCCCCGCATAGACCAGGTGCCGGGCATTTTGATTTTATTCTACACTTACACACAGGAGGAACAACTTCAGGTTTTGATTATTCTTGGGTAGATGTCTTAGGTTCCTATTATTTTGATTATCATGAGTATAATTGTCCTTATTGTTATTAATATTTCTATAGTTGGTGCTGATATCTAAAGTATTGCTATTATTTATTGATCCTTCTGTTTCATCATTTAGGTCTAAAGTCCTACCATGATTTCTTATATTATTGAATGTTACTATTATTGTTAGTCTTTTTATCCGACTGCATATTGTTGTTATAGATATCACTGATATTTTCATTCTCCTTATTTTCTCCATTAGCCTTATTTCTATTATTTCTATTATTAACATTATTACTTCTATTAATATCGGCATTGTTATTATTACTATTAATGTTAATGTTATTAGTCCTTCTGTGGTTACTAATTTCACCTATGTTTTGATAGTTACTATTGCTGTTTTTATTGTTGGTAGTATTATTATAATTGCTATTGGTATTCATGCTGATATTATTATTTTTATTTCTATCTTTCCTGGCTAGTTTAATGTTGTTATTATTAATCTTAGCTATTAAAGTGGACATATTTGGGAGGGTTGAATAAGAAATCCTAACTGTTTTCCTAGAAATAATTCTATGATATCTATGAGAGATAGGGAAATTTTTTTCCAGAATTACTTTGAATTTGTTCTGTATATCCGATTGTATCGCACAGTTGAAAGGAATTTCAGCCATAATATATCTTTTTTATTAAATTTAGGGTTCGTAGAATTATTACTATTCATCTCACCGGAGTTATTGTATTTATTACCATTATTTTTATTTATATTTGTGTGCATCTTAGGTTTATCTACTTCGATATTATCCGAGTTACCTATGTTCTGGTCAATGCTTCTATTTGAATTGTTGGGCCTGTACGTTAGATTAGCGTTACCGTTAATTTAATTCTACTTTTATTTCGGGCTTGGTCTGTATTGCTGCTTACGTGATTACTGATAACTTCTTTATTAGGAATACGTGAGTTCTCCTTATCAACGAATGTAATCTTTTGGTTGTATCCAGCCTTAGTTAACGCCGCATTATAATGCTCAGAATGGGAGTTAAATATATCCTTATTGGATGATAATTTTGAAATTCTTAATGAAATATTTCTTACTAAAGATTCAATTATATTTGGGGGATGATTTGATAATTTATTACGTAATTCGTGATTTCGCCTTCCTTTCTAAATGGGTAATGCAGCTTGGAGTTAAGGTCTAGCGTAATATCTAGGAAGTTAACTATTTTAGTGCCCGGTTCATACGTTATACTGAGGTTGAAATCCTTAAAGAACTTATTAATTTTCTTTCTAATCCTTTCTATAACAGATTTATTATTACTAGGGATAACAAGCAGAGCATCATCCCTATATAGACCCCCCTGTATTTCTGGGATATCCTTGCTTATGCATTTTAATAGATATGCGCCTACTAGGTTGGTTACCTCAGCCGAATCACTGGAACCCATTGGTATATCAAAATAATTAGGTGTATCTGCTCTAGTCCATAATTTATTCTTGTTGCTTCTTTCTCGCTTATAATCACCCCACATTACTGTATTG
>NC_042999.1:37399999-37414999 GCF_006345805.1 Octopus sinensis | reverse complement strand
CAGTCAAATGACTGAAACAAGTAAAAGAGTAAAGAGAGTAAAGAGTATAACCTATAATAATAATAAGAGCGAATTCTGCTACCGCAAAAGTTTCAATACAAAATGTTGTCAGCAACTCAAACAAGCTTAAAACAAGATATTATTAGTATTAAAGAAGCGGCGGGAAGAAAATGCACGCTATTAATAAGTGCGTCAACAACAAATATTTGCGATGTCATTTGAAAAATAATACATGTTTATTATGGACTTCCGGTAACACATGCGCAATGATATACAATAACCTTATTTTTGATCCCGGCTTGAGTGAAGTCTTCATGACCGGACTATAGTCTAGGCGCATGCGCTTACACAAGTAACCCTTCATTTGAACTTTTGCTCAGCAAATATCGCTGGTGTGTTTACGTCCCCGTAACTTAGCGGTTCGGCAAAAGAGACTGATAGAATAAGTACTAGGCTTCCAAAGAATAAGTCCTGGGGTCGATTTGCTCGACCAAAGGCGGTGCTCCAGCATGGCCGCAGTCAATTGACTTAAACAAGTAAAGAGTAAAGAGTATTTTGTCTACAACTGCTTTGCAATATTTCATCTTATAGCTGTCTGCTATATTTTACATTTTACATTTTCAACTTTTGCATGCTTTGCCGGCGTTCTAAAAAGAATTAATATTTCATTGCTTTAAGAACGGTAAATATACTTTTCGTATTTTACTTTTCAGCTTAATACTAAGATTACGTTGCAATTAAGTAAATCTCTTCACTTTCACTTGGAACGTATAGGAGCACTTGGAACGTATAGGAGCACTTGGAACGTATAGGAGCACTTGGAACGTATAGGAGCACTTGGAACGTATAGGAGCACTCAGTCGGTTGCGACGATGAGGGTCCCAGCTGATACGATTAACGTGCAAGTGGCTGAGCACTCCACAGATACGTGTACTCTTAACGTAGTTCTCGGGGAGATTCAGCGTGACACAGAGTGTGACAAGGCTGGCCCTTTGAAATACAAGTACAACGGAAACAGAAAGAAAGAGTAAGAGAAAGTTGTGGTGAAAGAGTACAACAGGGTTCACCACCACCCTCTGCCGGAGCCTCGTGTAGCTTTAGGTGTTTTCGCTCAATAACACTCACAATGCCCGGTCTGGGAATCGAAACCGCGATCCTCCGACCGCGAGTCCGCTGCCCTAACCACTGGGCCATTGCACCTCCACACTTGGAACGTAACATGTTATATATAAACAACAATACACTTCTTTCGTTCGATTTGCATCAATGAGATGGACTAAATTTTCCACTACACGTAAACGTAGATAGCATAACGGTATTTACGATGATATTGTGCTTAGAAACTTCAAAGGGCCAGCCTTGTCACACTCTGTGTCACGCTGAACTCCCCGAGAACTACCTTAAGGGTGTCTGTGGAGTGCTCAGCCACTTGCACGTTAATAAATGAGCTGCGACGTCACTGGTGCCAAGCTGTTTCGGCCTTTGCCTTTCCCTTGGATAACATCGGTGGCGTGGAGAGGGGAGGCTGGTATGCATGGGCATCTGCTGGCCTTCCACAAACAACCTTGACCGGATTTGTGCCTCGGAGAGTAACTTTCTAGGTGCAATCCCATGGTCATTCATGACCGAAGGGGGTCACAACAACAACAATGTATGTGATAGACATTGTTCAGTTTCTGTTTATTTTATCCAGTAACAGATTTTTGGTCGTTCCAATGCTATAGTGGAAGACACTTGCCCAAGGTGCCATGCAGTGGCACTGAATCCGAAATCATAAGAGTGGGCAGCAAACTATTTGCCACATACAATCAGTTCTTAGACTGAGAATTTTGAAACTCTAACGTTCGAAATATAGTTTTTGAATTCAAACTGCGTCTAAATCCATTGCTTTATTGCAAAGAGGTTCAGTGTTCGGTGCCTGAAATTGCTCCTGACGTCTTCACAAAGAACAAACGCTCACCCGTTTAGGTCACCAGGTACCTGTTTTATACACGCATGAGCACTGCGTGTATAAAACAGTAATTTCTAGGTTGCAGTAACATCTTTTCTGACAAGAACTGTGCAGAAGATGAATTCTTGAAGTCGAGAAATGTTTCTGTGATTCATAACACATTTGACGGTTCCAGGAATATTGATTTGGAGGAAGGGCTTCAGCAGGAAGCGATAGGATTGCAACCCTAATGATTCTGGCTATTGATGTAATTGTTCCATATCACACAACGTACATCTATGAACTTAGATTCTCGACAATGTACCGCATCAAGTCCAAGACTAGAAACTTCCAAGTAGAGATATTAGACTAGCTTTGTCAAAGAGTAAATGACATATCCCTAATTTAAAGCTGACAAAACAACTTTAGCTCATCAAAACTAAATCTATAACAACACTCTACAGTAAATGTTGAATTATATTACATCTGTGCAGTATTTGTTATAATACACAAGTTTACGTTGGGGTATTCTAAAACTGACGAACATTAAAATCGGGATAAAACTGCTTTATACAACTCCTAAATAATCACCAAACAAAATAACACCACTCATATTGTACGTATTCTATACATCGAGTGGAGGCGCAATGGCCCTGTGTTTAGGGCAGCGGACTCGCGGTCATACGATCGCAGTTTCGATTCCCAGACCGGGCGTTGTGAGTGTTTATTAAGCGAAAACACCTAAAAGCTCCACGAGGCTCCGGCAGGGATGGTGGTGATCCCTGCTGTACTCTTTCACCACAACTTTCTCTCACTCTTACTTCCTATTTCTGTTGTACCTGTATTTCAAGGGCCGGCCTTGTCACTCTCTGTGTCACGCTGAATATCCCCGAGAACTACATTAAGGGTACACGTGTCTGTGGAGTGCTCAGCCAACTTGCACGTTAATTTCACGAGCAGGCTGTTCCGTTGATTCGGATCAACCGGAACACTCATCGTCGTAACCGACGGAGTGCTTCCAAAAATTCTATACAACAGACAAAAGATACCAGAAACGACAAAACAAAATAGGTTAGTGACATTAAAAAACTGTTGTTAAGGTTCTTGTCATCGCTACTTATATATGTTGTAGTGCGAACGTCTTATACATAATTTGTTGTTAAATTAATTTAATTTTAAAAAACTCACTTTTCCATCAAGTAATGTTAAATCTGAATATTTCACAAAGATATCTCAAAGCCACCTGTATGTTGATAATAACAACAACAACAATGGTTGTGATGCATGTGCTTGATGTACCCTTATCAGATGGGTTGTCATGATAGGTATACTGAGCTTCTTATATTTTACCTCAGTGTCACTTCGATGGCCTGCACTGCAATAATAATAATAACAACAACAATAATAGTAGATTGATAGTAAAAACAACAGCAAATGCCAAAGAGAAAAAAGAAAATAAATAAGGCGATCGGTATCAATACTTTAACTTTTCCGATAATGAATTATAATTGCAATATCCTCAGTTGAACGCCAAATATGGGAAGATTTCCGTCGATACCATTAACCCCAGGTCTTAGGGTATTGAAAGATTCAATGGGTTTTTAAATATTAAGAAATTCCATGAGATTGACAATAAAAAAAAGCAGAAAAATGCGAGTGTCAGTTTCAGAAGGTACATAGAAAAACAAGGAAATTGTTGACAGTCAACTGAGCCTTACACTCATGAGCGGATGCTGACAGATTGTATTCCAACAGAAGAGATGGGTGGATCTGACTGACAAGGATAGAAAACTGATAACGGGAGTAGGTAGAAAAAAACAGACATTGCTGCCAGTGATGTGGTACCTTTGGTAGCGGTAAGAGTGGGGGAATATTAAGCTAAATGAACGGAGAAGTTGACTTTCTTGGAGTTAGAAAGCAACGATATGAGTAGAAAGGCTTACTTGGAAATTCTGCTCAAAGTACTGAAGAGTATCAAAACCAAAAATCATTTCAATGCTTAAAGATGGAGATTTTGAAGAGAAAGACGGGTTAATCGTAGATGGGTAAATCAATCAGCCAGAATAAGATACATCAAACAAACAGATAAAAAATACATTTTGGCTGCATGTAGAATGTGCAATGAAAGAGAATTGGTTGCACGTGTTACTTCTGAATGTAGAATGCTTACTCAAAGGATTTATAAGAACTGGAGACATGACAAAATTGTTAAAATCATGCATTGGGAATTTGTAAAAAAAATTGTATTTGAAAATGTGTAAAATGTTAAGACCATAAAACAACACGTCCTTAAAAAAGATCATGCAAAAGTGCTATGGAATGTGATAAGTCAATCAGGTAGGCGAACGGGGCGATTGCTGTGATACTGTGATACTGTGATACTCAATGTAAATGAAAAAGTGTGTTGCTTTTGCAATGTTGCTTACCTGTCTGATATTAGAGTGGTAGGTAAAAATTTGAGAAAATAGAAACATACTGAAACCTAAAACATGAACATTAGAGAATGTGGAAATGCCGTAAAATTTCGTCGTTTCAGTTGTAATTGTAGCTTTAAGGACGTTTGCAAAATGTTTAAATGATTAGGTGAAGATATCGAGGGGAATTTTCTGACTCTTCTGAAAAATTTTGCACGGCACATCAATGCCTGTAAGAAAGATATTTGACACCTCAAGAATGTAACCTTTGGAAATGCAAAAATAAGTTATTTCTTTTTCTTTTTTTCGTATTTGTGTTGTGGCTTCTAGCAAAAACACGTTTGCATTGGTTACATAGTACAGTCAAACAGTTTTCTTTCTCAGTTAAATGGTTTATATCTAGAATCTGCCTGTTTCTGGTAGCGTTAGCAAATGACAAGCTAAATTTCTTCTACTAATGCTGACAAACAATTTCAGGATTCTTTCGTTTGGCAAAATCTGCATGTATGTTTTGCTGTTATTGTCGTGGCTAAACGTATCGGTGGAATTATTTATATTAATATTATCTCTCTCTATATAAACGGCAGTTTGTCTGTCTGTGTGTCTGTGTGTCTGTCAGGTTGTACCCTCACCCTGACCATGGCTTTCAACCGATTCTGATGAAACTTGACACACACATAGCCCAATGTCATAATTCAAAACTAACGCAGCAAAAATTTTGAAAAGTTCCCCCAGTTCTGAAAAAAATCGATAAATTCGACATGGGGTCGAGAATCTAAGCTTTTTATATGCAACATATTTTCTGTTGTAGTTTTCGCAACTTGCAATCGATTTTCATCAAACTTATGGTGAAGCTTAATGTTACCCTAAGAAACTTAATTCTGACATTAGTTTTCCATGCAATACCTTACCATCAGAAAAAATCGATAAAATCATGCCATTTTGGGAAATCGCGTTCAAATTCAAGATGACATATTTTCGACAATATCTTTCTCAAATTGGCAGGAATTTTTTTTAAATTCACAGCGAGCATCATGTCTGCTCCAGGGGCTCTTACATACCCGGGCAATGCCGGGCTATGCTGTTAGTTGTCTATAAAAGTGAAATAATTATTTACTTTTAAAGTGAGCCTGCTGTATAATAAATGTTTATTTTTTAGTAAATAGTAAATATTTATTTTTTTACAAATTCTAATTATCTTTTTGCATTCATTTCATGTGTACAAAAAATATAATACTCTGTTCTCTTTTAAAGAAGTGCACGAGTATTTAATGCTACGACTCTGTCTTGTTATTAGCTCTTAATGCTCCTCTGATAAAGTTATATTGAAAATTAATGAAAACTCAGCTATTTTCGTAAAACAGTTTTTAAATGGTGTTAAAAGCAAACTTCTACCTAGCTCAGATAGGCACAGTTCTGTTTTAGACTTCATTTTAACTTTTGGCCTTTCCAGAGTAGATAATATCCATTGTAAAAGATAATGCTAGGTTATGTTGCATATAAAGATACACACTGTATTTCATTCAAATTGTATCATCAATTTATGCTTGACCTAGATAAGAAAGTAATTAGAGAACAAAGAGTGGAAATATAGAAGTTGTCACAGACAGAAAAGAGAATTGAAAAGAAATGAAGCAAGAAACAGAAGTGACACAGTAAATCCTTGCAAGGTGAGCTAAAAGAGGAACTCCTCCCCAGTCTTAGTACACAGGAGTCGGGTAATGTGAAACATATTAAAAAAAACGAGTTACTAAACCCACCCAAAAATTCAGAGAAGTTTTATAATGGCTGCAGAAGATAAGAGTTAACCAATCAAGAGAGAGGGAGAAAGAGAGAGAGAAAGAGAGAAAGACAGACAGAGAGACAGTGTTTAATACCACAAAATGATTGACTACATCGTCTCGGACTATTTACTTTTGGACCGGGTAAGAATCATATTCTTTGGATAATAAACACTACTAAATCTAGGTAGACAATATGGTTGCTTGACTAGCTGGCGAGATGGCTGGCTGGCGAGATGGCTGGCTGGCTAGCTGGCCATCGATTCGGTGACGAATTTATCCTTCTACATCCTCCAGTGCCACCAAGCCGCTAGTGAGTACGTAAATAGAATAAATACGAAAGAGACAGATCCGAGGACAAGCTAGACATGGCTGAAGAACTCTATTGTATTTGGTGACTGAATATGGCATTCGTGACGCGTTGTTCGCTCATCCTTTTGCTCTGTGCGTTCAGCTTCAAACTGTTGCATAACGCCATAGGTAACTCTTTGCCTTAGCTTTCTCTCTGCAGCAAATCTTTCAAAGTCCTGGGCAGGAATTGCATAAGCAGTGAAGATGCGCATCGATTGGCCTTCCCAAAGTTTCTTAGACTCACGGATCACTACGATGATGGGAGCCCTCTGTTAGCTCACTATGCAAATAGTGTGAACACTTAACAATAACTGCTGCTGAAAATAAGGAAGTTACAACACTCTGGGGCAAACTTGAGTAAACTGAAAAAGAAAATAAGAGAGCACTTCCCAGGTCTTATTCTTATAACTGGGAAGAAGAGATATCGACATATTGATCTCTTCCGATCAGTATATTGCTCTCAAAGTGTTAGTTGAGAACTATGACAATAAAAGGGATTTTAAGATTGTGGTAAACTATATGCGTGAGATTAGTACATTAAGCTGTTATAATAGCCCCATTACAACAGAAACAAAGATAAACAGAGATAAAATCACAAACTGGCATCATTGATTTGCACACATAAAAAATAGCACACTACTAACTACAGCATACATTTTATGTGGAGTTTTTCTCTCAACACATTTGCACATAGACAAAAATGTATATCTCTGAGTTGCACAGAGGTGAGCTTGCTGCTACAGAAAAAATATAAGAATATATAAAATTAGTAGTAACTCAACCAGCAGCAACAACAACAAAACAACAAAATGCTACACTTGTTCCAGCAACACACAGTTATATCTCGTGCATGAATCTATTAGAAATACGTATTTTATCGATCTTGAAGCAATTAATGTCTTGATAGTATCAATTGTTTGCTAAAATTCAGTAATCATTAATTGGAAAAAAGTGGAACTAGATATGCTGTGTATGTCTGCAAGGAATATTATGTCAAAATACGTGTTATCAACGATGAAGTGGCAAAGTTGTTATAGCGTCATAGAGTAATACTTGCCGTATTTGTTCTGATTCTCTGTATCCTGATATCAAATTCCACCGAGGTCAATTTTGCCTTCCACAATCTTGGGATCGATTTTTTTTATGGTGTTTCTTCTGGCCTTTTGCGTCCTGAGTTCAAATCTTGCCATGGCCTATTTAGATGATAGATTTAATCAGTCACCCGATTTAGCAGCACTGTCTAGCGCCTTGAATGTTTTTAGTGGAGTGTACTCTATTGCAAGCATTTGGAAAGGTCTCCTTCTTGAGGATACCTTCATTCCTTCTTTACACAAGTCTGGGAAAACCCATAAGCAGTCAACGTCACTGCCTTCCCTCCTGACTAAAGGATAAAGTAAACTCTACAGTACGATAGGTATTCGTAAAGCTAAAAAATAAAGATGTCTAACTTAGGCACAAGGCTACAATACATTTTTGTGTGGAAGACGGTGGTTTAGGTGATTAAATCAAACCGAGTACATAACTAGTAGACGTAGCATAACCGAATAATTAAGAAGTTCGCATTGCAATCACCAGGTCCCGAGTTTGATCCTACAACGTGGCATCTTCAACTAGGGTCTTTTACTATAGCTTCGCCTCGATCAAAGGCTTGTGGGTGACATTGATTAGACGGAAGCTGTGTAGAAGCCCTTGAGAATTGGTATTTTCTGCAAGTCCCATTGCTTCAATAAACTTGACGTGTCTCAACAAAAGATATCTTAATTCCTAAACAATAGACTGATATATAAAATTGCTTTCCGCAGTAAAGAGCGTTGAAAATTTCAGTGAAGAAATCTGATTTATGCAATAAAAGAGTTAAAGGTATTTATATAAGGCGGCGAGCTGGCAGAAACGTTAGCGCGCCGGGCTAAATGCTTAGCGGTATTTCGTCTGCCGCTAACGTTCTGAGTTCAAATTCCGCCGAGGTCGACTTTGCCTTTCATCCTTTCGGGGTCGATAAATTAAGTACCAGCTACGCACTGGGGTCGATGTAATCGACTTAATACCTATGTCTGTCCTTGTTTGTCCCCTCTGTGTTTAGCCCCTTGTGGGTAATAAAGAAATAGGTATTTATATATCTTTATATATAAAAGAGAGGTCGTGTGCTGTCTGTCTCCTACGATTTAGATTCCTAACTACTCCCACATTTCGCGGTGCAGTTTAACCAAAACCGGGTATCTTATAGTCGTGATTCATATCGAGCCCTTCTGGGTATTAGCGCGCGTCTACGATGAGTCTACGATTAAAAAAAAATTACCATCAATTTTTCCCATTTTTAATGCATTTTTGGCATATATAAGGGAAGTAACTCTCTAAAAATTTATTAAATCTCAGAACGTAAAAAGCTACAGTAACACCCCACCCCTTTGTAGTTAGCCATATTGAGATGGCTATTATACTTTACATCTCTAAAAATGCTTATATAGTTATTTCCCTCACAAACCCGAACAACGCCGGGCGATACTGCTAGTATATATATATATATATATATATATAATTTTAATCCAAAAGGGAAACAAAAAAACAACAACAACAGGAACAATTACAGTATTATTATTAATAGGCGCTCAGGAGATGGAAGTAGGGAGGTATGACGTTTCGAGCGGAGCTCTTCGTCGGAAACATAAAGAAGGAAGAGAGAGGAAAGAAAGATCCCAGAGCGGGCAACAGGGAAAGAGAAAAAAGACGACTGGTGTTTACGAGTTGCACATGGTGAAAGGCGGATGTTGACGATAACAAGAGCAAAGTGGGTTTTTAAAGGCAAAAGAGTGGAGACAAGGTTGGTAACCCAACAGATGTGTGTGTATGTGTGAGTGTGTGCGTGTGCGTGTGTGTATGTGTGTGTGTGAGCGAGATGAAAAAACAAAAAAATATGTGTGTGTTAGTGTGTGCGTCTGTGTGTATATATATATATATATATATATATATATTATATATATGCCTGTTGAATACTCAGCCACTTACGCTATAATTCAATTAGCAGGCGGTTCAAGTTATTGAAACCAAGTGGAATCCCTATTATATGAGTAATAATTGTTTTACTGTTTCCTGACTGATGAAATACAAAAACAACTTCAATGATATGTGAATCCAAACCGGAAGGAGGCACAACAAAATGCCGTCCTAATGATTCTACCATACTGCCGCTATTATATTTATCAGAATAAGGATTTCTCTACTGAGTCAATCATCCACCATTTTATTAATAACTAGCAGTATCGCCCGGCGTTGCTCGGGTTTGTAAGGGAAATAACTATATAAGCATTTTTAGAGAGTTATAGCCAAAAAATAGCAAAACAATGCATTAAAAATGGAAAAAAAAATGATGGTAAATTTTTTTTTAAATCGTTGACTCATCGTAGACATTTTTAGAGAGTTACTTCCCTTATATAATAGCAAAAAAAAATGCATTAAAATGGAAAAAAATGATGGTAATTTTTTTTTTAATCGTAGACTGATTGTAGACGCGCGCTAATACCCAGAAGGGCTCAATATGAATCACGACTATAAGATACCCGGTTTTGGTTAAACTGCACCGCAAAATGTGGGAGTAGTTAGGAATCTAAATCGTAGGAGACAGACACACAACTTCACTTTTATATATAAAGATATTGATTACAGCTCAACAAGTACCGCCAATCCACTGTCTTACAATCTGGATCAAGGTATAATTGACTTGATCGATCTTGGTACTGGATAGGTATTTATTTTATCGATCTCGGAAGAATGAAATGTAATGTCAACTTCGGCAGGATTTGAGCTCAGGAAGTAAATTGGCATTCTACAACAAGGTATTTTCATCTGATAAACAACTATGACGATTTGAAGTGGAAAATGCGATGGTCGTTGTCGATGAGGGGAGTAGACGTGGTACCAATAGTAATTGGAAGTATCAGCACTCAACTGCCAGCATGACTGAAAAAGTTTGGTGCAAGTGTGAAGGTAGGGCACCTACAAAAATCAGCATTGCTTGGAACTGCAGAAATTCTTCGAGGGTTTTTGAGGCATGACCAGTAAACAAGAGTCACCTAAGTCTGCTGGCTGTGTACAGCTGACACATTCCATCATACCCAGCAAAATATGGTGTGAGTTTTCATCACATAATAATCCTTTCTTCTATAGGTACAAGTCTTGACATTTTGGGGGAGGGGGCTAGTGGTTTATATCGATCCCAGTGTTTCACTGGTACTTAATTTATCGACCCCGAAAGGATGATAGGAAAAGTCGACCTCGGCGGAATTTGAACTCAAAACGAAATACCGCTAAGCATCTTGCCCGGCGTACTAACGATACTGCCAGCTTACCGCCTTAATAAAAATAATAACAATAATAACAGCAATATAATAATAATAATAATATAATAATAATAATAATAATAATAATAACAATAATAACAATTTCTTTGATAGGCAAAAGTTAAAGATTTTGTTGGAAAAGGGCTAAGTAAATTAAATCGACCCCAGTATTTTACTGGTACTTTATTTTATTGACCCCCCACCCCCAAAAGAATGTAAATTAAAGTTGACCTCAACGGGATAGGAATGCAAATAACCATAACTTAATACCACAAAGCATTTTCTCCAACACTCAAACGATTCTTTTAACGTAACAATCTCTTAATAAGAATTATAACTGTTCTTAATATAGGTTCTACGCCTAAGAGTGGAGGCGCAATGGCCCAGTGGTTAGGGCAGCGGACTCGCTGTCGTAGGATCGCGGTTTCGATTCCCAGACCGGGCGTTGTTAGTGTTTATTGAGCGAAAACACCCAAAGCTCCACGAGGCTCCGGCAGGGATGGTGGTGATCCCTGCTGTACTCTTTCACCACAACTTTCTCTCACTCTTTCTTCCTGTTTCTGTTGTACCTGTATTTCAAAGGGCCGGCCTTGTCACTATCTGTGTCACGCTGAATATCTCCGAGAACTACGTTAAGGGTACACGTGTCTGTGGAATACTCAACCACTTGCACGTTAATTTCACGAGCAAGCTGTTCCGTTGATCGGATCAACCGGAACCCTCGTCGTCGTAACCGACGGAGTGCTTCCATCCATCTACGCCTAAGGTGGCGAGCAGAATCGTTAGCACGTCAGGCGAACTATTTAGCGGCATTTTGTCAGTCTTTACGTTCTGAGTTCAAATTCCGCCGAGGTCGACTTTGCCTTTCATCCTTTCGGAATCGATAAAATAAGTATCAGGTGAATACTGGTTCGATGTGACCGACTAGTCCCCTCCCCCACAATTGCTGGCCTGGTACAAAAACTTGGAAGGAATACAAGTTCAAGCCCTAAAATTTTGTAGGGAGGAACAATAAAACAAATAGAAGCCGGTACTTTATTTTAGCGATCCCGATAGAATAAAATGCAAAAATTGAACGTAAAGACCCTTAACTTAACATCGCAAAGAATTTTAGAATTTTGACTGATACCGCCTAACGATTCTGCCAATCTAATACTCTGATAAAACAGAAAAGAATAATTATAGTGATTTCTAACATAATTGCAAGCCCCAAAGCAATCTGGGAGGGGGGTGTACGGTGTAGTCTTTAAATTTCCTCGAGTGCTATATTCATGATTATTTCATAAACTCTGAGAGTATGAAACAAAGTTTTATTCAATGAAACTTGAAACCAAATAGTAAAAGTTTAACGCCTCAAGTGATTCTACCAACCCACGCGATAAAACAATAATATATGATCCTGGCCATAGATCGTGTAGGAAGGTATTACAGTTGGGGGTAATCCTGTTCTCTGTGTACAAAATATAGATTAAGTTCTCAAGTTGAATCTCGAGATGAATATTATTTTTCAAAATCAGCAAAAGGCAATTTAGAAGGAAAAAATATCGAAGAAATAGAGGATTTCTTCGTGAGTACACTAAATGTTTAAATCAGGAGTAACTACATCTAGAATGTAACACTATATAGACAGATTAATTTCAAATTTTGGCACAAAGCCAGAAATTTCGGGGAAGGAATAAGGTGATTACATCGATCCCAGTGTTCAACTGGTATTTATTTCATCGACCCCGAAAGGATCTAGAATGTAAAGACAAACTAAATGCCTCTTAGCATTTTGCCCGTCACGTTAACGATTCTACCAACTCGCCGTCTTACAATATATAGACATATTGACATCAAGGAAGACTATACTCACAGAAAGCTCTTAATCGGTGGTTCTCAACCAGGGTTCATATAACCTTTGGGGGTCCATAGAAGATTTTGCTGTTAAAATTTATGTGCAATAAATTGGTTTACAGCTGATGATTAATTCCAGTACACCAGAAACAAAGAAAATATGTTACATAAGGGTTGTTTGACATTAGATTAGTTCCGAGTGAGCAGATCTATGACCAAAAGTCCATTACCCATTCCTGATCATCCCGTCTTTCCCTCCAGTATTGCATACCTATTTCTTTACTACCCAAAAGGGGCTAAACACAGAGAAGACAAACAAGGAGAGAAAAACGGATTAAGCCGATTACATCGACCCCAGTGCGTAACTGGTACTTAATTTATCGACCCCGAAAGGATGAAAGGCAAAGTCGAGCTCGGCGGAATTTGAACTCAGAACGTAACTGCAGACGAAATACTGCTAAGCATTTCGCCCGGAGTGCTAACGTTTCTACCAGCTCGCAGTCTTTTCCCTCCAGCATTGCATACCTTGGACTATATCACCTATCAATACTTTTTCTTTCAAGATACATTGTGATTCGTTGTGATTTATGAGAGATTTTAATATTTCTTACAGATCGAGTTGTGTGTCTAAAGCTGGACTAAATTGAATATTTGAAAAGGTGAAAGCAGTGGGCAGCTTGTAACCCACCTCCGTTAAATTCTCATAATATGATAAGAATAGGCCACAGGCAAAGATATTAAGATATCAAAATATTAAGAAACAACAGATATTCAGTTATTGGCAAACCTACACGCGTTTATTTGGTCTGCAATATCTACTTCATATTACACCCTGCTGTCGTCTAAAAATAGGGGAATCATAATTATGATATAATCTGAAATACGCTATAGTTGGTCTAAAAACTTGGGATGATTACAGCTGGAATGTCATTAGTCATAGGTTTGTTCAGTCAGGGATGACCCGAGGTTAAAACATGTCAATAACAAAAACAAGACCAATTACGTAATAAAATGGAAAATAGTAACAGAATAAATCTGTTAAAGTGGTTAGAATGTAACACTATATAGACAGATTAATTTCAAATTTTGGCACAAAGCCAGAAATTTCGGGGAAGGAACTAAGGTGGTTACATCGATCCCAGTGTTTAACTGGTATTTATTTCATCGACCCCGAAAGGATCTAGAATGTAAAGACAAACGAAATGCCTCTTAGCATTTTGCCCGTCACGTTAACGATTCTACCAACTCGCCGTCCTACAATATATAGACATATTGACATCAAGGAAGACTATACTCACAGAAAGCTCTTAATCTGTGGTTCTCAACCAGGGTCCATATAACCTTTGGGGGTCCATAGAAGATTTTGCTGTTAAAATTTATGTGCAATAAATCGGTTTACATTTTATAATCATATTTCATTATGAAAATATAATAGGATCATGCCCACGGGCATATGGCGTAGTAGTTAAGAGCGCGGGCTACTAACCTCAAGATTCCAAGTTCGATTCTAATCCGTGACCTGAACAATAATAATAATAATAATAATAATGATAATAATAACAACAACAACAACATCGAAAAATACCTTAGAAATGAGAACCCACGTTCGAAAATTCCCCAAGACACCTGAAGAGGGCTGGAGGGTATATCAACCGAAACCTTGTGTTAACAACAAAGATGAGGACAAATATCCGTCGAATGTAAATAATGTACATAATTCCTCATCTCTTAAATATAGAACTGTGTAATAGAATCATTTTTACACATCAAATGGCTTTGAGGGTCCACCCAAATAAAACAGGAATCTAAGAGGTTCTTAAATGAAAAATGATAGAGAACCACTGATCTAAATTAATCATGGGCAAACTTCAGCCCGCATATAGCCGCATGTGGCCCGCATACAGTCCGCATGACTGTCTGAATGGCACGCCAACAAGAATGTTGAAGTTCTTTAGCAGTGCGGTCCGCCTGATGATTCATGTCTCATGCGACCCGCTATTTGAAAAATGTTGCTCATGACTGTTCTAAAACAAACCGGGGAATTTCTCTGAATTAGCTTCGGTCCACGGGTAGAAACCTCTCAATGGAGGAGCCTAAAAATACTAAAAAATATCTAAATATAAATATCAGCAGAACTATCAATCGACGATTACCCATAATTATCGGCACCTAAAGAGCAACGAAGTATTTTTTAAAAAAAGAAAGAAATATTTGGATCAGATAATATAAAAAAAATCAAATATGTACCACATAACATTTTTTATAAAAACATTTGCTTCATATCGTGTGTTAGAAGTTGATTTTATTCCGTTTATTATTTTGCTGTATATATTCAATGTCGTTATATGAACACA
>NC_042999.1:37394999-37397499 GCF_006345805.1 Octopus sinensis | reverse complement strand
CAGCTTAACTAAAGTCTGCGCTAAGCGCGCATGCACGGAGTTGATTTCCTTGGCTTGATTCCGTTGTCCCCCAGGCAAGATGAGAGCAAATAGAAAGAGTTATTCCGTGGAGTACAAGAAAGGAATTGTGGGAGAGTCACATAATAAGAATCTTACGGCTTTCTGTAAGAAGATATTTGGATCTCCGAATGGTTCGAAAACGTCGAGAAGAGAACGATTATCTCAGAAGACAGGTGGATGAGGGAAGTACTAAGAAGCGCAAGTGTGAATCAGGTCGACAACCGTTATTTTCGGAGCTGGAAGATATCACTTCGGGGTGGATTGCTGACAGAAGAACAAAGGGTTTTGTTGTACGCTGGGCTGATATTTAAGAATTTGCTCTTGCAATGACACCACAGTTGGATATAACCCCAGAGATATTCAAAGCATCACTTCATTGGTTGGATAACTTCCTTCGGCGATATGAGCGCTCTCTCTAAGAAGATCGACAACACTGTTCAAGCTGGAGGATGCTGAAGTTATTCAACGTGCACTCGCATTCAAGTCCTTCGATGATGGCATCGACTTTTCTAAATACAGTCTCTCCAATATAATTGCTACGGATGAGACTGCAGCATTTATAGGCCAAGGAGCTAAAACGATAATTCAACAGACAGGTACCTCGTCAATCTACGTTGCCTCAACGGGTTACGAAAGTGCAAGAGTTGCTTGAATTTTAGAAATTCGTCTTGATGGAACAAAGTCCCACCGTTTATCATCACAAAGGGCAAAAAAGAGAAAATAGAACGAATTTCAGGCATTTATGTCCTTGAAATGGAAAAGACTTGGTGCACACAAGCTGTTATAAGAAAATGGGTTGATTTAACTATGCCACTTGTTTTACGTTGTTCTCAAAGAAGTCTTTTAGTCTGGGATTCGGCCAGGACTCATGGCGCAAAAGATATGAAAACCTTCCTTTCTGAAAGAAGAATTGACCACAAAACGATTCACGCGGGTATGACTTCATATCTACAAACATTAGATTTTGTAATGAACTAACCTTTCAAGGATTATTTGCGGATGGAATTGAATGAACATATCGAACACCAGAATGGAGAGAAATCAGCGTGGGAACGTTGTTAAACCCATTGTCCATGAAGTCGTGAATTGGGTAAAGATTTCATGGAATAAAATTACCGACAGTTGCGTTGCCATTGCACTACGAGCAGGGTACTTGCACAAAAATTGTTCATTTAAGGAAACATGAGAGATTAGGGCCCTTGATTCTACAGGGAATAAATTTGCAAGTCTGAAGTTCGGGGTTTGCTACTTTACGACGAAAAAAACCTGTCGTATATATATGTGTGTGTGTGTGTATTTATGTGTGTATTCGAGCTTTTGTTTGTCCCCCACCATCCCCGTAACTTAGTGGTTCGGCAAGATATGGTGATAGAATAAGTAAGAGGCTTACAAAGAATAAGCCTTGGGGTCGATTGCTTCGCGTAAAAATCCTTTAAGGCGGTGCTCCAGCATAGCCGCAGTCAAAATGACTGAAACAAGTGAAAGAATAAAAGATTATATATCTATATATATATCTATCTATCTATCTATCTATCTATCTATCTATCTATTATCTATTATCTATCTATCTATCTATCATCTCTCTCTCTCTCTCTCTCTCTCTCTCTCTATATATATATATATATATATATATTATAATATATATATATATATATATATATATATATATATATATAATATATATATATATATATATATATATAAGTTGATATTCAGGCACTCAACTTTGTGTTCACTTTACCTTATAGCAGAAACAGCTGTATGCTAATGAAGTACATAGAATAATGGTTCGGGTTCAATCCCACTGCGTGGTACATTGGGCGACTGCCTTCTACTATAGCCTCGGTCCAACCAAAGCCATGAGTGGATTTGATAGACGGAAAATGAAAGAAGCCCGATATATATATATTATATATATATAATGTATATATATATATATATTATATATATATAATATATATATATATATATATATATATATACGCAAATATATGTGTGTGTGTATTTTGTGTGGGGGGTTTTCTCATCATCACTTGATAACCGGTGTTGGTATGTTTACGTCCCCGTAACTTAGCTGTTTAGAATAAGTACTAGGCTTAAAAATAAGTCCTGGAGTTGAACTGTTCGACAAAAACACACCAAGGCAGTGCTCCAGCATGGCACAGTCAAATGATTGGAACAAGTAAAAGAGTAGAAAAGTAAAGATATATATATATATATAATATATATATATATATATATATCATATAGATAGATATAGATAGATAGATAGATAGATAGATAGATAGATAGATAGATAGATAGATAGATAGATAGATAGATAGATAGAGAATAAATATTATTGAACACATATACTTAATAGATATACTTCGTGTATTTTCCGGTGGCAGCAATACCGTATTAGGGTATATGCACTCCAAACTATATATTTTATATATCT
>NC_042999.1:37379999-37389999 GCF_006345805.1 Octopus sinensis | reverse complement strand
GCCCGGTCCAGGATCCGAAACCACTTTCAGTGGCAAGACCTTCAGTATTTACGCGCCTTGCACAACGGGCAAACGGAATGAGTTGTATCGACGCCTGGAGGATTTTCTTGTGACGTCAAGAACGATAGTAATGTTAGGAGACTTTATTATTTTTATTGAGTGAGAGAGCAGTGCATGCAATCAAAGTGACCCTGGGGTAAAATATACGAAGCCCAGTATACCCATCATGACTACCCATCTGATAAGAGTACACTAGGTAGATGCATCACAACCAAATGTGCGCGACATGGTGATCTCATTTCAAGATAAACAGCGCATGACCTTGCGATCATGATGCTGACACCCTAACCACTAAGCCACGCGTCTCCACACACACACACACACACACATATATATTGTGTGTGTGTGTGATATATATATATATATATATATATATATATATATATATACATGCATTTATATACGTATTTATATATATATATGTAGATATATATATACATATATATATACATGCATATATATATACGTATTTATATATATATGTAGATATATATATATATATATATATATATATATATATATATATATATATATATATATATATATATAATATATATATATATATATATATATATAAATGAGTTACAAAGATGTGCATATTTTGTTCACCTAACTTGGAATCTGTACTTCGGAAATGCTATAGAAAGTACCTTTATAAAAATACATGTCTGAATTACTAATAGCGAATATCTTCACTTAGCTGGTTTGCGTTGTCTGTACACACGGCAGGAATATGAGGTACAACCGCTCCTGCGCGGGTTCTTAATATTCAATATTCAATTAATATTGTTTGGGTGTACGGATTATATCGACCTAGTAAGGTATTTTGTGGTGTGTATGTGTGTGTGTGTGTGTGTGTGTGTGTGTGTGTGTGTGTGTGTGTTGTGTGTGTTTGTTTTGTCTCCCAATCATCGCTTGACAGTCAAAGCTGGTGTCTTTACATCCCCGTAACTTAGCGGTTCGGCCAAAGCCACCGAAAGAATAAGTACTAGGCTTGCAAAGAATAAGTCTGGGGTCGATTTGTTCGACTAAAGGCGGTGCTCCAGCATGGCCGCAGTCACATGACTGAAACAAGTAAAAGAATTGGATGATATAATTATGACGCTTATTTTTCCAGTTTGTCCATTTACTTTATTCATTTATATTGTGAACGAATGTAAGCCGGTAAATATTTTACACCGAGTGTACATACAAGCTTCTGGTGTAAACACATATCAGCACACATAGTGTATAATTAATAGCTATTGATTCTTATTGGTGCATAGATCTCGGTTAGCCCTGCGTCAGCAAACCTATAGACAAAGGTTTTTTCCAATGTGTTTGTGTGTGTGTGTGTGTGTGTGTGTGTGTCTGTGTCTGTGTGTTTGTGCGTGTGTGTGTGTGTGTGTGTGTGTGTGTGTGTGTGATTATTCAGTTTTATTTCAAAATTTCTTGCCAATAGAGTAAGAGCCGGTTCTAACCAAGATCCAAGGCTCCTTCAGTAGAATTTCAATAACGTCAACAGGGTATTTTTGTATATATGTATATGTACAAATTGTTATTTTGTTTTATGTATGTCTTCTTATGCATATAGTTGCATTTCTACACATACTCATATATACTTAAATGATAAACTTCTTGAAAGTTTTACAGAATTTTACAGTTCCAGTGCTGATTTGGATCTGTAGTCTTCGAATCAGCTTTCTCCTTCCTCGTTTTGAGAAGCCTCATTTCTCAGATTAGTATTTAGGCAGTGTGTTACATATCCCAGTGCCCCAATAATCACAGGTATAAACCTGAACTTGTAATCTGGATAGAGTAGCTGTAGATTCCTCAATAGTTCAGTGTAGGTATTTTCTTTTCCCCTGAACTTTATCTTTATGTTAGCATTATCTGAGCAGCTGATTTCCACAACTGTACTCAGTGCATGTATGTAAGTCTTCTCTTCCTCTTTTGACCGGCCACCGACTCGGTAGCAAGTCTGTGACTGAAAGTATCATGATTTAATTGTCATCTTTTAAATCTTAGGAAGGTCTTGCAGAACTTTATGGTCTCACGTATCGTGATCATTTATAGCATATGAATTAAGGATTAACCATTCTCTCACCAAGGTCCCAAGTTCAGCCATACTTTGCTTCAGACAAGTTGGTATATATCCTGTTGTTCCAATAATAATGGGTATGAAATGTATCTTAGTTACTGGATTTGCAAATTCCTTATCATTGGTCCATAGATGACTTCTTTCTCCTGAAATTTTCTAACTACATCCGTGTCCAGGGCGAAGCTGCTTTCCACAGCAGAAAATATCTTTTCTTTTTGGTCCCACACAACGATATCTGGCCGGTTGTGCTTTTCCAGACCGTTGAGAGCACAGTTTCATAGGATGACAGCATGTGGAAGACATTCTCTCATAGTTGTATGTATGTATGTATGTATGTATGTATGTATGTATGTATGTATGTATGTATGTATGTATGTATGTATGTATATAAGGTCGCTCTCGAGCGCTACTGGTAACATGTAACCCAGTACAATCAGTCTCACGGTCGGGTTATCGGGGACTAAACCGATAATCCCACCAAGCTTACTGCGTGAGGAGAGTGGTTTATTGGACATTACAGGGGGGGGGGCGAAAATTAAAACCCGTCAAAGGGCAGAGGACCTCAAGAGAGTCAACGGTCATCTAATAATGAGTGAAGGCGCGTAACCTGGTGGTTTAAGATGTTGCACTCATGATCCCAGGGTCATGGTTTCGATTCTCAGACCGGCTTTGCGTTGTGTTCATGAGCAGAACACGTCATTTCACGTTGCTCTAGTCAACCCAGCCTTAAATACGTAGCGTTGTGACAGAGTGGTGCACAAAGAGGACATGGTGACTCAGGAAAACCACCCGAACCGACGTCCCGCCAGCCAAGTTTTGTATTCAGCGATCGAAAGTAGGAATAGTACAACTCGTACGGTGAGTTCTGACTGGTTGGGAATGGTTGCCCAAACACGTATAAAGATGAATGCTGAATTTGATAACAGTTTGACTCAGCAGCATATGACTCGAAGTATCATGGGTGCGTAGTCAAATGAATCTGAGTCAGACTATTATTAAATATATATGTAACTCCTGCCCCATCATGGCCACAGTTTAATGACTGAAGCAAGTGAAAGATAAAAGATAAAAGAAATGTATTGTGTACCAGATTCTTTCCTTTGTGTATTTACTTGTGTGTGTGTTTGTGTCTCTGTGTGTGTATGCATGTATGTATATAAATATATGTATGCATATATATGTGTGTGTGTGTATGTGGTAGTATATATATATATATATGTGTGTGTGTGTGTGTGTATGTATGTATGTATATATTTACATCGATATGTGTGTGTGTGCGCGCGCACGCCTTTGGGTTTGTCCCCAAACACTGCTTGACAACCGGTATTGGTTCATTTACATCTCTGAAACTTAGGAGTACGGCAAAAAAAAACCGATAGAATAAGTGCCAGACTTAAAAAATAAAGTAAGTTTGGGGATTGAGTTGCTTAACTACACCCTTCAAGATGGTGCCCCCGTCATGGCCGCAGTCTAATGATCGAAACATGTAAATGATAAAAGATATACCTTACGTACTACACACACACATACCCGCGCACACACACACACATACACACACACGCACATACACATATACACACACACATATATATATATATATATATATATATACATATACAGTTCCTCTCCCCCATCAACCCTATATAATAAACGTAACATCACCCACTCCAAGACCCATCCAAATTTCAGAGTAAAATACAATCTAACAAACAACCTTCCTGCCAAATGACCCCAAGTTCTAGATACATCGCAACTCACCGAGACAGACACCACCATACACCTCCAACCAAACCTATGTAGCTGCAGACACAAAATCTCCTGTCCTTTAGATAACTGCTGTCTCACAAAAAACATTCTTTACAAGTGTACAGTATCAGCTGCTAGCTGTAACTACATATATATCGGCTCATGCAGCACCACCTTCAAAGCTAGAGTGAGCAACCACTACTCTAGTTTCAAGTCCGTAACAAAACCCAACAGTACTTCGTTATCTTGGCTCATCAATAAACTAAAAATTGATTCAACTCCTTACACTCTCAAGTGGTCCATAGTCAACCACGCCAAACCATACAGCAGCTATAATAGCAAGTGTGATCTCTGCATAGCCGAGGTCTTAGCTATTTTGTAATCCCCGGATTGGCTTAATGAACGCAGCAGTATAATTTTTACCTGCAAATATCGATCACTAAATCTATTCTCAAAATACAAATAGCAACAATCCCACCCCGTTTTGTTTTTTTTCACCCTTTACCTTCATTAATTTTCCCTCTTATTTATCCTCACTACAACTATATATTAAGCCAACAATATATCTTACCTTTAATTTCTTATTGACACTTACTTCTCTCTGTACTTTCCCTGCCATTTATAAGCATTTTCTCTTATTTCACCTTCCCCCTCCTACCCCTTCCTTCGTAAACTTACAAGTACATACGCCAACATACACCCCTACTACTCCATACTGTAAACACACTCACTGCATACAATATACATTCCTAAACCGATAGCCCGTAGTAGCCGCCACGATTCTTCCCATTCTCTCTTGCTTTCTTCATACATAATTTTTTGCCCCATTGACCAAAAAATATTTCCCCACCCTCTTCATTTCACATTATCTTGTTTTTCAAATACCCCTTCCCTTGCTAATTTCTATGATTAAATACTACCGGTCAAATGACCTCGCTCATCTCATTCTCTTATGTTTGGGGGGGGGTCCCTTTTTCCTTCTAATAATCTTTATTTCTCACTACATTTATATTCTCCACTCCTACTGTATTCTCTACACATTCTAATTGAATCTTTCATATGTTAACATGTACCTCCTTGCGACAATGTAAACTTTCATTTAATCAAGATGCCCTTGGCCTCAAGAGTAGCCTGCGGTATACACCTCGCTTGGATATTTGCCACTTCCGAGGTTCCGCTCACTACGAAACATATGTAGCCCGGATCTTATCTGCTCCATTCCTTAACTCTTGTATATGTGTGTGTGTGTGTGTGTGTGTGTGTATAAAAGTTCAGGCTTCAAGTGAATCAAGTACTTAGATGGTAAAGCACTGGGTCGGGTCAAAAAAAGGAAATTGTGTATACAACGAAATCAGAGGAACAAATATCTACATAGCGAATTACAGACATTATTCCAGTTGTTTATACACTTAACTGCAGCTGACTAAGTATATTATGAGTCATAAAGTAGTATTTAAGAATACACACTGCACCAATTGTACTGCGCTCAATAGACTCCAGATCCACGCTAATATCAGGTTCCGACTAAGATGAATAATAAATAAATAACAGCAGATAGATAATGGTTCATTCACTACAGTTGTTTCCAACGATTTTTTTAATTGATAGATAGAGATATTAGATCGTGCAAAAAAAAAAATAACGTTTTCATCAGCTGATTATACACAAATGACTTTGCTTGCTTATACACGAATGACTTTGCTTGCTTAATCTAGAAGTTAATACAAGAAACACATTACGGTGACAGGAAGGGAAATGGAGAGTATTTTTTAGTATTAGGAAGTTTAGAGGAAAAGGTATAATGATATTCAGTTCAACCTTTAAGAGATAGGGTTATTTTATTCATAATCTTTACGAGACTTGACTTCAAGCAAATTCATTCTTTTGACTATTACTGGTCAGGGAATCATGAAGTTGCACAAACTGGTGTTTTGGGAATGTTTTTTTAAATGTGTAATTCGTGTACATTCATCTGATGAAAACGATTTGTTTTCGCATGATTTAATATCTCTATTTATCAATAAAACTAGTTGGAAACAGTTGTGTGGAATGAACCATTATCCATCCATTGTTATTAATATATATGTGTGTGTGTGTGTATGTGTGCGTGTGTGTGCGTGTGTGTGTGTGTGTGTGTGTGTGTGGTGTGTGTGTGTGTGTGTGTGTGTGTGTGTGTTGTGTGTGTGTGTGTGTGTGTGTGTGTGTGTGTGTGTGTGCATGGTCACTTGTTACTTGAAGACCAACCTCGTTCAAGATGACCGTCGAGCTCCCGAACGAATGAAAACTTCCCCAAAATTCATGAACTGATCCTGGAGGACCATCACCGAACAACTGACGAACTTGTTGATATGATTGGTATGTCCTGGAGCTCCTGCCAACGAATTTTGAGCTGCAACAAAATCTGTACTTCGCTTGCTCACGTAAGATCAAGCAGTCGCAACTAAATACGTGTCGTGTAGTAAAGGAACAGTTGGAAATTGATCAGGATTTTTTTTCGAAGGTCATCATAAGTGACGAAAGCTGGTGCTACGGAATTTGCAGATATGGAAGTGGTGAAGAAAAAAACGACGGAGGCGTTAAAAGGCAGTTCTAGCACTGCTTCGAATAGTGAAAAACACGCCTGAACCTATATATTGCTTCAAATATCGAATACTTTGAAGGCAATAAAAGTGTAAACATGTAAAAACTAAGCGAACAAAATAATATTGCAAAATTCCGGTTTCTTTTGGGTACCTCCTCTTACTATGTAATATTATATATATATTATATAGCATATATTTAGATTATGTTCATATCAATTCATATAGCTATAAAGCTGTGGTTGTGTACGATTAACATGTTGAATGATTTATGGTAATAACAACTTGAGAGGAAAGAAATATTTTCAACAATATTTATTAACAGCATCGAACATTTTTATATACATAATGTACAATTTATTGTATTTATGTTTTTTATGGAATCAAGAAATAATAAAATTGCCAAAAAAAATAAGAGATGAAGAATCTCATACAAACTTAGGGCACATTCTCCCGTTATAACAGAATAATCTCTAAGAAAATTGAAGATAGGAAATATCTTATTAAATGCGGATCTACTGGCACATAACCTTCAACCGCAATAAGAAAGATCAGTATAGAGAACTGAACTTTGATATTTTTATAAGTTGACTAAAAAACTCTATAATATTCCATGAGGTATTTCGATGCGAAAATTAAACTTTAATTTTTGTTTATCAACACGTATGAAAGCCTTGCCATTGGTCGGATTTTGTATTCAACCAACGACTCTACTCAGAAGCCGGGATGTATCCTGTCACTTGTATTATTCGGGAGCATCAGCTAAGACGTTTTGGTCATGTAGCTCAATTCTCCGTATTGGATCCTACGTATTATGCTCTCATCTCTGAGGATCTGGCTAGGGTGACAGCTCATGTTGATCGTCCACATACCACATGACCACAGCGGATGGGGAAGTATCTCGTTGATATGGGGACTGACTATAACACTGCTCGGAGAGTTTCCCGAGACAACCCAAATAGATAGCGACAATTAGTGAATGCAGCGAGACACTGCATCGGTGCATGCCCGCCTACCTGACCTGATTTGACATGATCAGAAAAGTGTGACGTGTGTGACTACTCACAAAGTAACTTTTTACATTCGAAAATGTTAACTACTGTGTCCTCTGAATTCCTTTAGAGCAGCATAAAAAGTCTCCTGGTATTTATTCACACTGACCTTGACATTTAAAAAAAATGCAAAGGAGTTTGCAAGACAACAGTGTCTACGATCACAATTCTGATTTACCTCATGTGACGTGTGTAACAAAAAGGGATTCGATTTTTTCATGACAAATATTTTCTATATCTTCCAAGTGGTGTAAATGTGGATGGTAGAAAATGAACTATTTCAACATACCTTTACAAGTATACAGTATTTCTTCTGGACATTCTGAAACATTTTATAAATCTGTTTCAGCTTAACTTTAATGAGAATAGCGCATTAAGAGTATACGTGTGGCAGGAAGTTCAACTGTTTACAAGTTAATTCAATAACAAGCAGTTCAGTTCATCGAACAAGTAAATACTCATAATCGAAATTGAAGGAAATCGATTAAGTTATCTAATGTATGCATTTTTAAAGGTAGTAGAATCTGATTCGGTGGAGATTTAACTGCTACTTGTAGCGGAACAAACAACCACATAGTCTCTTTCGTACAGCTAGTGATTTTTGAGTAATGGCGGACAGGGACTTGTTAAATAAGGACTATACTTATCTATTGAGTTTCATCCAAAAATCTTTCACCTAAAGACTTTCATCCAGTGTTCTATACAGGAAAACGAACCGACGATAGAGATTCTGGTTGGTCGTTCGAAATACTAGAGATAGCAGCTAAATAGCTTCATGTCACTTTTTTAATAATGAGAATGAACACATTGGAAACACGTCTGGAATCCCTTCTCTCATAAAGCTACTCACATAGGGATGACATGTGAAGAGGAAGGATGATTAAAAACAACAAACATAATTGCTGAAGAATAAGCATAATGAAAAAACATAAAACACCAATACTAACAGTATTAATAACAAACTAAGGTAGATAGATAGATAGATAGATAGATAGATAGATAGATAGATAGATAGATAGATAGATAGATAGATAGATAGATAGATAGATAGATAGATAGATAGATAGATAGATAATTAGAAGTTAAAATAGCCTCATTAATGGATAATAATATCCAGTGCATTACTGGTTCATTACCTAGTATTTTTCTGAATAGTAATACACTTTACTCTTTTACTTGTTTCAGTCATTTTGACTGTGGTCATGCTGGAGCATCGCTTTTAGTCGAGCAAATCGACCCCAGGACTTATTATTTGTAAGCCTAGTACTTATTCTATCGGTCTCTTTTGCCGAACCGCTAAGTTACTGGGACGTAAACACACCAGCATAGGTTGTCAAGCGATGCTGGAGGGACAAACACAGACACACAAACATACACACACACACACACACACACACACACACCACCACACACACACACATATATATATATATATATATATGTATATACATATATACGACGGGCTTCTTTCAGTTTCCGTCTACCAAATCCACTCACAAGGCTTTGGTCGGCCCGAGGCTATAGTAGAAGACACTTGCTCAAATTGCCATGCCGTGGGACTGAACCCGAAACCATGTAGTTGGTAAGCAAGCTTCTTACTTCACAGGCACTGCTACGCCTAATATTCATAAAATAATAGGTCTTTATATATAAATCTTGGTTTATAAAATATTCAAAAGAAAATTTAGAAAGTGGAGTTTGGAACATTTTCATATACATGATGATGATGATGATGATGTTGTGAGGAGGAGGAGGAGGAGGAGGATAATGTTGATGATGATGACTATGACGATGATGATGAATAGAAAGATAGGCTACAGCAAATATTCTGCTCAATACCACTGATTTGCTTGTCAGTTGTTTGACCTTAACCAGTTGACCATGTCCCTTAGTTGCTGACGATATGTGCATCTCTGATCACGAACAGGCACATTTTAGTCTAAGGGGATCATCCTCAGCACTGGTGCGGCTGGTCGAACACTTTTGGTAAGTCTTTTATCTCGATAATTTCTTTAGGAAATCTGTTCTTGAAGTCCTTGTATAGTTCTTTATGGATCTTCACAATGCTGTTCGGATTTTTACTGTTACTCGTTAGGTATATTTTGCTTTGTAAGAGGGGTTTAATTACCACCATCATTGAGTTATTGGTGTTCTTGAATACCACCTTTTGGGGCTTGGGTTTATCTATTTTTCTCGACATAAATGTTTTCTCGTTTTGTTTTTTCCTCCAGGTCACTACATTTTTTTCTTCCTTTGGTTTTCGGAGCCGCCTCTTTAGTAGGTGACTCCACTGCTTTCTTTCGCCTTTTTCGCGACACCGTCTCGAAGTCCATTCCTTCTGCTGACGGTGTCACTTCGACTGATTTAATGATTTGTTCTGATTCAGTGGCTGTTCTCTACGTAACATCCTCCGTGGCTGAGGGTGCCTCCTCTTCTACATTTTCTTCCTGTTCCTTCCCCTGTGCTTCTTGTTCCTTCTGCTG
>NC_042999.1:37357499-37374999 GCF_006345805.1 Octopus sinensis | reverse complement strand
ATAATAATAATAATAATAATAATAATAATATACCGGGGGACGTTTAAGAGAATACACCGGGGGACGTTTAAGATGTAAGAAGGAAAATACAGAGCTCCGAAATCTATCCACAAACATCGAAAACAAGGACATCCTATGGAGCCAAAGATTTACTAACAAAGGATTGGACAGTATCCGAGTAAGTAATACTAACTGAAATTTATTACTATTTTCGAAACGAAATGATGTATTTTGACTCGATATCATCTCCACCTCTAACACAACACATGTAAACATGCGTGGAACATCACGATCATCCCCGACCCCAAACACCATCTACAAAGGAACTACGAAGAAATTAAATGCCACCGATATTATTCAACCCAAGAATAACAATCGAGCGGTACGTACTTTAAACTTACAACAAAAAATGTACGAAAAAACTACACGTGCGAAATAATGTGACAACAGAAATGAACGGACTGGTACCCTACGAAAATGACGACCGTCAAAATAATGGGCCGGACGTTGTACCTCATATCCCGCAAATAAAACCCAAAAGACGTAAATGGACACGTGAGGAATACATTTCTATCTTACACGCATACTTCACAGCAGTGCTCTACCCAAAAAATGAAAACACAACACATACATATAAAATATGGAAGGAAAATAACATAAATATAAACTTGGATACAGCAATGAACCCTAATAAATTAGCTAACGTACGAAGATACATTCTCAACACAAAAAAATATCAGAAATAGAAATAGAACATCTAAAAGAAAAAATACACCAGGAAAATGTAGATAGAAGCCACACAACAATGCCCAATAATATAAACACTGAAACAGTAAAACACGAAGACAAACGCAACATTCCCGACAAACACGATGTAAACAACGAGGGGGAGCCTAATGATTATGATAATATAAAAAGTAAAATAATCAAAGAACTGAAAACCACAGAGCTCAAAATGGACCACCGACCATACCTCCCAAGAAACAAAATAGACAAAACAACAACACCAATTATAAACAACATAAACCTAGCCGTCACGGAACTAATAGCCACTGAAACAAAAAGCGATATCACTGAGCTAAATGACTTAATATACGCAGCAGCCACTGCAGCCATAAAAGAAGCTGGATACTCAATCAAACTCGTCCAAACAGGAGTACCACCACCCAAACAAACCCTGTGGATAAATAACATCCAAAACAAAATACGAAAAATTAGAAAAGATCTGTCGATTCTTAATGAAATCAGCAAACAATCAACGCTACTGAGCAACAAAAAGAAAACAAAAATACTCCGCAAATATAACATCAAAGAGAAAGATTTGCCTGAGATAAAAGAAAAGCTGAAGCAAGATATCCTTGCCAAAGCACAAAGGATCCGCCGGTACGAGAAACGCCAGCGCTTCTTTGAACAAAACAAAAAGTTCAACTCCAACCCCAAAAAGTTCTACCAAGAACTTGGCAAAAATAAAATAGAAGTCACTGCAGCACCAACGGCAGAAGAAGTGGAAGAATTCTGGAGAGAAATATGGTCGGCGAACGATCAACCAAAAAAAAGGAGTATCAAAATAACAAACTCGGCATCTGAGCAACTTTGGACCCCCATAACAACTGAAGAATTCACCCAGGCACTGCAAAGACTAAGCAACTGGAAGGCACCTGGGCATGACAAGATCCCCAACTTCTGGTTGAAATATCTAACAAGAATGCACAAAAAGCTGGCTGAAAACTTTAACAACATACCAGCAGAGCCAGAGACAATGCCTGAATGGCTCACGAAGGGGAAAACCATCTTAATTCCCAAATCAAATGAGACAGCAAAACCAGAAAACTACAGACCAATAACCTGCCTCCCTACAATGTTCAAGGCATTTACTGCAGTGATATCGCAAAGGTTGAACAAGCACCTAGACGAAAACAAACTGTTCCCAGAAGAGCAGAAAGGATACCGCAAAGGCTCATATGGCTGTAAAGATCAACTAATGATTAATAAAGCCATAACTGAAGACAGCCACAGAAAGAAGAAAGGCCTCAGTATGGCCTGGATTGACTACAAAAAGGCGTTTGATAGCATCCTCCACACATGGATCCTCGAAACACTAGCCATTAACAAAGTAGCACCAACAATCATAAAATTCATAGAGCACTCTATGAATAAATGGCAAACAGCCCTACACCTCCAAACAAAAGAGGGACTCATGAAAACCAAAGACATCCCCATTAGAAGAGGAATATTCCAGGGAGACACGCTCTCTCCACTCCTTTTCTGCTTGGCACTGTCACCTCTATCTGATATACTAAATAGAACTGGATGCGGATATAAATGTTACGGCAAAACGATCAGCCACCTTTTATATATGGATGACCTAAAACTATACGCTGCAAATGACAAACAGCTGGAAACACTATTAAAGACAGTTCATGGATTTACCAAAGAAATAGATATGAAATTTGGATTAGAAAAATGCGCCAAAGTAACCATGAAAAGAGGAAAACTAGTTAAGAGTAGCAACATCACACTAGATAAAACCAATGAAATAAAAGAATTAGATCAAAGCCAAACTTACGAATACTTAGGAATCCATGAACTAGATAAGACACAACACACACAAATGAAAGAGAAAATAAAAAAAGAATATTATAGACGAGTTAGATCAATACTAAAAACAGAGCTCAATGCTAAACACAAGATAATAGGTATTAACACTTTAGCTGTCCCAGTTATAAGTTACAGCTACAATATCCTTAACTGGACACGAAATGAACTGACCAAAATAGATAGGAAAACAAGAAAAATAATGACAGGATCTAGGATGCATCACCCAAAATCTGACATAGAAAGACTATATATACAACGTAGAGGCCTTATACAGCTGGAAAACTACTATAAAATAATCACCATAGGACTGCAAAAATATCTACTTCAGAAGGAAGGAAAACTGATACAAATAGCGGCAAAACACGAGCAAAACAAAAAACTGTTCTCAGTATTTAAGGAAGCTGACAAATACAAACAAGAAATCATACCACCTAATAAATATGAAAAAGAAGAAGAAGAAGATGAAGAAACAACAAAAGCTATAAAACAAATGAAATCCAAACTAAAAATAGAACAGCAACGAACCATGATAAAACGATGGCAAGAAAAGCCCCTTCATGGTAAATACTGGATTAAACTAAACACAAAAGAAATAGACAAAGAAAAATCCCAGCAATGGTTGAGAAGCTCAGGACTCAAAGCAGAAACAGAGGGATTTTTAATTGCAGCACAAGACCAAAGCCTCCCCACCAGAAATTACCAAAAACATGTAATGAAAAGAAATATTACAAGTAACTGCAGAATATGTGGAGATGGGCAAGAAACAATAAATCATATTATCTCTAGCTGCCCAGTCCTGGCTAAGAAGGAATATATTCACAGACATGACAGAGTTGGAACCTACATACATTGGAAGCTATGCCAACATTATGGAATAACAACAGAAAAAAGATGGTATAGGCACACACCAGAAAAGGTCACAGAAAACGAGAAAGCAACCATACTCTGGGATATGCCGATACACACAGATAGAGAAATTAAGGCCAACAGACCAAATTTAGTTGTCAGAGATCATGAAGAAAAAAAATGCTTTCTAATTGATGTATCAATACCGGCAGATGACAACGTTTCTCTAAAAGAAATGGAGAAAATTTCAAAATACAAAGACCTGGAAATAGAGGTAACTAGAATGTGGAATCTGAAAACAGAAACAATTCCTATCATAGTAGGTGCATGATAAAAAAATATTCAGACAAATACATAACAAAAACACCAGGACTTACAAACACATATAACATACAGAAAATTGCACTACTAGGCACTGCACACATCCTAC
This sequence comes from Octopus sinensis, assembly GCF_006345805.1. NCBI lineage: Eukaryota > Metazoa > Mollusca > Cephalopoda > Octopoda > Octopodidae > Octopus > Octopus sinensis. The sequence goes on along the minus strand of NC_042999.1, from coordinate 37,371,125 downwards.
GCAGAACACTTTCCATACAATAACCATCAGATCATCACAACAAATCACAGCACATACCCAAGGCACACAGAGCTGCGCTCGGTAGTGAAGTGAAAGCACGCTATAAAAATAAAACTACTGAACAATAATAATAATAATAATAATAATAATAATAATAATAATATTAATAATAATAATTGCTTGCCAGTTGTTTGACCTTAACCAGTTGAGCATGTCCCTTAGTGGCTGACGATATGTGCATCTCTGATCACGAGCAGAGTATGTATGTATGTATGTATGTATGTATGTATGTATGTATGTATGTATGTATGTATGCATAATTACATTGCATGCGCGAACACACACACGCATGTATGTATATGTATGTATATATGTAATGTATGTATGTATGTATGTATGTAAGTACGAGTGTGTGTATTATATATCCACAAACACAACTAACTAAATTATGTGGGTGTTGATTTGCGTGTATTTTTGTACGTATGCATACATAGGAGCGCGCGCACGCACGCACAAACACATACACATGCGTTCATACATACATACGTATACACGTAAATATATACAACAAAACTACTCTGTACTGAATGAACTGTTCCACTGATAATCTCTCTTCAATAGAAACGATTCATCGTTAAGTATCTTATCTCGCTGATGGAATAGAGATTGTACAGTTGATCCTATTTGTTTGGATGTCATTTGATATTACATTATACAAAACAATAATAGTATACTATTTCTCTGGTCATTCACAAACGTGAAATGAAAATGCGTATGACCGGGCTTACAATAGAATTCTATTTTGCGAGCCAGCGCAAGGCTGTTGAGAGCCTACCACTGACACCGCCATTGTCAACGAGTGATGCGATCGAATTATCTCCATTAGCTGAAACGAACGTTGGATTCAAAGCGGCTAAAGTAACACTGAAGTAGCCGAGGCTACCGTTAATGCTTCTGTATTTCATGTTTCTGTATTCCATTATTGTTTTTTGTTTTTTTTATATCTGCCCCTTTTGCTGTCCTGGTCGATAAATTAAGTACCAGTTATGCACTGGGGTCGATATAATCGACTTAATCCGTTTGTCTGTCCTTGTTTGTCTTCTCTGTGTTTAGCCCCTTGTGGGTAGTAAAGAAATAAGAAACGTTAGTACGCCGGGCGAAATGCGTAGCCGTATTTCGTCTGTCGTTACGTTCCGAGTTCAAATTCCGCTGAGGTCGACTTTGCCTTTCATCCTTTGGGGTCGATTAAATAAGTACAGTTACGCACTGGGGTCGATGTAATCGACTTAATCCGTTTGTCTGTCCTTGTTTGTCCCCTCTGTGTTTAGCCCCTGTGGGCAGTAAAGAAATATATCTCCTTTATCGTATTTTCTTTTATTTCACTCCTCTCTTTTACTCACCATTCCACTGCTAAAAATCTCTAATTTCCTCCTACCCTCTCTTTCACCGGCCCATATTTTCTGTTTCTTTCATCTCGCTTCATTGTCTTTTCTTCCTCTCTATTTTGTCACTCTAATACTGGCAACACTTCTTTTATTTCACATGTTCCTCTTCTCTTTCTTTCTGGTGCTTTAATGTCAATTCAAATCCCTCGTCTTCTTTGATACTCCAAATACTTTATTCTCCCTTGCTGTTACTTCTGTCTCTCTTACACCCCCTCATCTGCTGTCCTCTCTTTCGTGCATTCTTTGTTGTGCTTTTTTCTAAAAAAACAAAAAAAAAAGAAACAAGACAAAACAAAACAAATGGTTATAATTTATTTTAAGTATGTATGTATATATATATATATACATACATACATACATACATACATACAAGCTTTTACTTGCATTTCAGTGGTACGTAAATAAACGGCGTAAATAAACGAAAGACGACGTAAATACACGAAGTTGACGTCTGACGTCAGATTTCTCTACTTTCACTTCTGACACCCAAAGGCATGACAGTGCCAAAAAAACTCCTTAATCATTCTACAAAGCACATAGAATATATCGTGCGACACAAAAAAAACATAAGGAGTGAATAAAATTATAAATAAAGTGAGTATCCAATGGTAAAATAATTGTTAACTTTTATTTTACCATTGGATATTCTTATTTCACAACAACTGTTTCACAGCTTAATCTATACATGGAAATTTGATATGGGAGATTCTTTCTTGTCTTGTGATTCACGGTCGAACGATTCGGTGGAATTGCCTGAAAAATTGCACAGACGTGTAGAATGATCCGGTGGTGATGCTGGGATTTGTGTCTTTTCATAGCTTCCATGGTTACCGAGATAATCTACTATAATAATACTCTTGTGTTTATGAAGGAGAAAGGAAGGGGTGATAGATGAATAAGGAAGGAAAGGGTGATGTCATACTTGGTAGTGGGATGATGAAAATTGTACGCTGAAAAAATAAATCAAACAGCGTTTCAACTCTATGTGAATATATGTGTGTGTATGTAATCAGGGTATGTGAATGCGTGCATGTGTGTGCGTGTGCGCGCGCAATGGAAGTAGGATGGTTCATCTTTGTTTGCTTAGTATTTGGGTTTATTTTTGGATTTGGTTGAATCTTGGCTGTTTTTTTTTGTTGGTCAGTTATTTTTAGCGTTTTGGCAAAAGAATTGTTTTTTAACGTAATCATGCCCAAACAAGTCGAATGCTTACACAAAGCAAATTTTACAGCCACATCATCCAAACCGACCGGGTGAAACCGGGCTTCGCTGCTAGTAAACATGTATAAAGGAGAGCACTCAGGGAGCGCAAACCTTCGCCAAGACAACACCAACGTTCTTATTTCTTTAATTAGGCACAAGGCCTCAATAGAGAAGGGACAACACAAAAACAGACAAAGAAACACATATCGAATGCATTATGGATATAATGAAAATGAGAATGAAATGGCTTACCTACGCAGAGAGTTCCATTTTACTGTTTTTAAATGAACAGTTCGTATCGGTCTTGTATCTGTTGGTTTATAACATACTAGCAGTATCGCCCGGCGTTGCTCGGGTTTGTAAGGGAAATAACTATAAAGCATTTTAAGAGTTATAGCCAAAAAATAGCAAAACATTCATTAAAATGGAAAAAAAATTATGGTAATTTTTTTTTAAATCGTTGACTCATCGTAGACATTTTAGAGAGTTACTTCCCTATATTTAAAAAAATATGCATTAAAATGTGAAAAAAATGATGATAAATTATTTTAAAAAAATCGTAGACCTCATCGTAGACGCGCGCTAATACCCAGAAGGGCTTGATATGAACACGACTATAAGATACCTGGTTTTGGTTAACTGCACCGCAAAGGTGGGAGTAGTTAGGAATCTAAATCGGAGTAGACAGACACACACCTTTCTTTTATATATAAAGAGACTCTGTTAGCTCTTCGAAGACCACCACCGGCGGCAATTCGTTGTAGCCAATGTGTGTTCCTGTCAACTCTATTCTTTCGCCAAACAACTCCTTCAGTTTCTCTCCTCTTTCTTTTTCCAACAAAACAGCTTTAAAACCTTCGTTATACTCTTTGACCGCTAATTTCACTCTGATAACGTTCTTCTTCTTGGCAATTCTCCTCTCCATCTCTACACTTTTTGGGTATTGCACCATTTTTCTTATGTTTTTCCTTTTGGGTGTTACTCTCCTTCTCTCCTTACCAATCTCCTCTTCTGCCACTGGTATTTCTGTCTCTGTCTGTCTCTCATTCTGTGCTGCTATCATCTCTCTTTCATTTACCTCCCTCTTCAGTATTCTTTCCTCCTTACTGGTTGATGGTCTCTGCGTTCGCTTCTCACTTACTTTTGTTATCTTTTAATTTTTTTCTCTTCTCATTCGTATTTTCTTGTTTTTCACTCTACTTCTCCTCTCCACTTGCCTTTCTTTTCTTCCTCTGACTTTCTGGTGGTGAGTCTGTCTTGTTTCTTTTTACCACTGTATATTGCTCCTCCATTTTCTCCTCCTCCATGGTTGAACCCTTCTTCCAGATATTCCTTCCCTGTCTCCTCCTCTTCGTGTTTCTGGGGACACTTGGCTTTCGTGTGTTCTCTTACTCCACAAAGAAAACATACAGGCGGTCTTCCTTCCACCACTATTCTCAACCTTGCTTCGTCTGGCAGTATCAGTTCTTCCACAATCTTGTGGCGGTCTGGCAAGCTTATATGGACCAATACCTCTAGTCCATACCCCCAACAGCTCACCTGATATTTTTATTATCTCAGTGTCCTCCCCTGTGTTGAATAGGATGGCTGCCACCAGCCATGTCTCATCAATTTCTGGGGGCACTCTACCTATTCTTACTCTGGCCACACGTTTGCAACAGTAATTCGGTAGTAATGCCCACTCCGCTGATTTCAAAGGCACAATGGAGTATTTTCTCGCTTCTGCTTCATTCACGAAGCGTGCCTCCAATGTGCCGTATTTCCTTCCTCTTTGAGGCACTCCTCAACCGCCTGTTATTTCCACCTTTTTTGTTGCAATTTTTTATGTTCTGTTCACAATTGTTACCTTCTCCGTTTTATCTGTTACTTCTTTGGGGGGGACATCAACTTCAGGCTATCTCCCTCCTTTCTCAATAAACCATTGTATTTTTTTAAGTCTTTCTCCTGTAATTTAATTTCTGTAACCTGCAGTACCTCCGCTGACAGGCTTTTGTCAGTCACTGCAGCATAACTGCCCGTTTGCACTGGTGTACTTTCCATATTATTCACAACTTCATCCATAAATGGGGAAGAAAATTAAAAACACGGTAACAACAAGTTCAACAGTTAACAACAATTCAACAATTCAATAAATAACAGTTAAACAAAAACGGTATTCACAACGCCGACGACCTCTCAACGATTAGCCAGAGATGATTTTTAAAATGAAAATATCTGAAATAAACTCGACTGCTCTCACAAACGAGAATACTAAAAATGAACCCGACTGCTCTCAAAAATTAAGTAAAAAAAAAACGGAAAAATAATCCAGAAACGTTGTCCAGTACCTGATCGAAACGATCGTACATGCTACCCTCATCTCTGCTTCTTTCTTTGTTACCTATTTAATTAAAGACATACCAGCGTAAACCACGAGTTTCCTATTGTTATTATATCTATTTCCTTCTCTTATATCTATATATATGTGTGCGTGTGTGTGTGTGTGTGTGGTGTGTGTGCGCGCGCGCGCGCGTTTACCTCTCTGTAACTTAGTGGTTCGACAAAAGAAACTACAGATGAAGTAACAGGCTTTAAAAAAATAAGTACAGGGATAGATTACTTTTGATTAAAGTTATCGAGGCGGTGCCCGGCACGGCCGCAGTCCGGCGACAGAAACAAGTAAAAGATAAAAGATTATATATATATATATATAATCATTTCAGAGAATATTATTCCTAACTTACAGGGAAAAACTCAATTTAGAAATACCAAATCAAATTTCACAAGATATAATATATATATATAAATTAGAAAAAAACACCTTTTATCAATTCAAAATGGACAATTAAATTACACCATCCAGAAAATTACATATAATAGAAATATTAAAATTAAAATAACAATGATATACCGATGATTAAGTAAATTGCAAAATAATAATAAAAAGTATATATTTGGTAGAATAACGACACGTGTTTCGTGGCTATATTTAAGAAATATATTTACTACTACTATTAATTGTTTTACTATAATCTTTTCTTAAATATAGCCACGAAACACGTGTCGTTATTCTACCAATTATATACGTTTTTATTATTATTATGCAATTTACTTAATCATCGGTATATTATTGTAATTTTAATTTTAATATTTCTATTATATGTAATTTTCTATATGGTGTAATTTAATTGTTCATTTTAAATTGATAAAAGGTGTTTTTTTCTAATTTTATATATGTATGTATGTATGTATGTATGTATGTATGTATGTATGTATGTATGTATGTATTATGAGGTGGTACCCAAAAGAAACCGGAATTTTGCAATATTTTATTCCCTTCAATGTATTCTCCATTTGAAGCATTGCATTGGTCCAGGTGCGTTTTCCACTGCTCGAAGCAGTCCTGGAACTCTTGAGAAATTAAGCTTTTCAACGCCTCCGTCGGTTTTTTCTTCACCACTTCCACTTCCACAAAACGTTTTCCTTTAAAGACGCTTTTCATTCGGTGGAACAAACTCTTTTCATTCGCAATTCCTCGATCAAAATTCGTTGGCAGGAGCTCCAGGACACACCAGTCATATCAACAAGTTCGTCAATTGTTTAGCGGCGAGCTGGCAGAAACGTTAGCACGCCGGGCGAAATGCGTAGCCGTATTTCGTCTGCCGTTACGTTCTGAGTTCAAATTCCGTCGAGGTCGACTTTGCCTTTCATCCTTTCGGGGTCGATAAATTAAGTACCAGTTACGCACTGGGATCGATGTAATCGACTTAATCCGTTTGTCTGTCCTTGTTTGTCCCCTCTGTGTTTAGTCCCTTGTGGGTAGTAAAAAGAAACAATTGTTTAGCGACGGTCCTCCAAGAATTTTTGCAATGTTTTCATTCGTTCAGTTGGTCTTCAGACAACAGGTGACCATTTCTAAAGCGTGATAAGCCACTCGTAAACTTGCGTTTTGCTCATCGCAGCGAGCGTCCTTGTAATCTGTTTGAAGCATGACAACTGTTTCTGCCGCCGTTTTCCCCAGCAGAAAACAGAATTTCACAAAAGCACGCTGTTCTTTCGTTTCAGCCATCGCAAAAATCGACGAACGGGAGAGAAGCACTGCAAAACTACTTCGGTGGACGACGCTGGTCGTCATACTGATGCCTGAGGATCGCCTCAAGTGGCTTCTAGTGGCGTAAGCCTGAACTACAACAGGTTCGTCCCACGGAGAACATTTCCGGTTACTTTTGGGTACTTCCTCGTATGTAATGTACATTAGCTCACTCGCTCCATCAAATCAATGTCAGGTGTCGAAGTGATTGCAGAATATTTTACTCAAGAACACGACACACCACGCGGTCTATTATTATCTTTCATGTACAAGTACGTGTGTAAGCGTGATTATTTTTGCATTTTATTCAATTAAAAAAAAACTGAAGCACATCTTTGACGATTCTGAAGTGTATTGAACTTATTTTGTGCATTTGGCTTTTTGCCCACCTTGTATATGAAACTCCTTTAAGAATTTCGTCTGCCGTTACGTTCTGAGTTCAAATTCCGTCGAGGTCGACTTTGCCTTCCATCCTTTCGGGGTCGATAAATTAAGTACCAGTTACGCACTGGGGTCGATGTAATCGACTTAATCCGTTTGTCTGTCCTTGTTTGTCCCATCTGTGTTTAGCCCCTTGTGGGTAGTAAAGAAATATATATATATGTGTGAAATTAAACAAAGCAATAGCAACAACAAAAGCAGTCAATGCGAGGAATTTGTGTAAAAGAACACTGATTTTTCCTGACGCATCAAAACTGCTCGGTACCGATAAAAGGAAAGATAATGTGGGAAATTATTACGATCCTCATTCGACATTTGGTGAAGAGAATGTCTCGCAGCGAGAACTGTATATAAAATGTTTTGACGTTTCCTTTCTTTTTCGTTCAATAACTGTGCGTCACATTGGATGGAAGCACTCCGTCGGTTACGACGATGAGGGTTCCGGTTGATCCGAATCAACGGAACAGCCAGCTCATGAAATTAACGTGTAAGTGGCTGAGCACTCCACAGACACGTGCACCCTTAACGTAGTTCTCGGGGATATTCAGCGTGACACAGAGAGTGACAAGGCCGGCCCTTTGAAATACAGGTACAACAGAAACAGGAAGTAAGAGTGAGAGAAAGTTGTGGTGAAAGAGTACAGCAGGGATCACCACCATCCCTGCCGGAGCCACGTGGAGCTTTTAGGTGTTTTCGCTCAATAAACACTCACAACGCCCGGTCTGGGAATCGAAACCGCGATCCTATGACCGCGAGTCCGCTGCCCTAACCACTGGGCCATTGCGCCTCCACTACTACTACACATTACAGATACAGGAATTAACGAAAAAAAAAAAAAAGATATGGCCCTCTGGCTTTTTTTAATTTTCCAATTCCGATATATTTTCTCAGAATTGTGAGGCTGTCAAAACACATGGACGTTTTCACAGGGATTTCTGCAAGAATTATCGACATTATCGAGTAAATCTCTTGGAATTGATTATGTGTTGACGTGGAACGATACTGAAATTACACTGTTGCTCAGCAATCATTGCGCGTATATTATCAGATAGGATACAACGACGAAGTAGACCAAAGGATGGATATGACATGGTTCGAACCCGGCACGGCTATCCAATGAGTAATTTACTCAACTACAAATATATATATATACATATATATATATATATATATATATATATATATGTATGTATGTATGTATGCATGCATGCAAGTATGTATGTATGTATGTATGTATGTATATATATATATATATATATATATATACGTGTGTGTGTGTATATATATATATATATATATATGCATATATATATATGTATATATATATATATATATATGTGTATATATATATATATATATATATATATATAGAATATATATATATATATATATATATATATATATATATATTCTATATATATAGAGTGAGAGATTCTAGCAAAAACTGTCCGACGAACGGGAACGTGAAACTCAGAGTAACAGGTTTTGTTGAATTTTCTGCTGCTTTAAATAAAGTATATATATATATATATATATATATATATATATATATATAGGTTATGAGAGGTAATGGTGTCAGTGAGACCCAAACGTGTCAGGTAATGCTGAATAAGTGTTACGGATAAACCAGAGTTAAGTTCCAGGTTCGGTGATTATGCGAATAAGGGGTCCAACGTAGGTCATATATCAGCGTGTGTATAAAAAAATTTTTTCTTATCGTAATGAGATTAAAAACCAAGGCTGTGTAGATTTTAGGACATTTATAGATAGAAGGTCTTACAGCTGTTTCCAGGATATTTATTATATCCCTTCATCGGAGACGGTGTGAGATGATGGTTAAGCAATAGTTAATTTAGATGAGATACGAAATAGAGAGTGAGGTGGTGGAATGAAAATAGATGTGAGATATGCAGGGATATTGCATTTGTAGATTCATTATTTAGGCAGAATTGTATACATATAAGATTCCAATACCTTATGAGTAAAATCCAATAATGTTTAAAATTGGTAATTCCAAGTATAGAGTTTATACACAGTGTTATTGAATCAAGGGTTTTATTTAAATTCAGAGTTACTTGCTCCTAGATAGACTACCTTCACCATGGCTTGGGTAAATAGAGGAGCTCTATCCACCCCTCATCTATTTATTAAAAAAACTAAAATAAGAGAAATAAATACAAATTAAAAATTGAGATAAAATAAGATTGACATACAATATATACAATTTAAAAACACAATATACAATATGTACACACACATGCTGAAATACAATATATACAATACACACAGAGAGTTTAACATGAAATATATACAATACATATACACAAACACTCCACAAACACACGTAGTTGAATGGCCGTTGACTATGTTGTAGTTTCTCTGCTCTTTGACGGGTCTTATTTTTTGTCCCGCAGAATGTTCAGCAAGTACTCACCTCACCAAGCAAACCTGGTGGGGTTTCCAGTTTAGTCGCCGACGACCCGACCAGGGAACAGGTTGTACTGGCCTACATGGTACCAGTAGTACTCAAGAGCGACCAGACATATATACATATAAACATGGACATATATGCATACATGTAAACATACATACATATATACATACATGTGTACATATGTGCGTGTATGTATGTGCGTGTGTGTGTGTGTGTGTGTGTGTGTGTGTGTAAGCGCGCGTGTGTGTGTGTGTGTGTGTAAGCGTGTATGTGTGTGTGTGTGTGTGTGTGTGTGTGTACATACCTCCAAGGAAACACAAATAATGAGTGGCGATCCAGTGAAGCAACACAAAAAAATATCGAAACAATGCGACATATCAGCTACTTGGAGAGACTGAAATAGTTAAGACTCTGCTCCCTAGAACGAAGGTGGGAAAGATATGCAGTAATATACATCTGGAAAATTCTAAAAAAAACTTGTACTAAACTTTGGCATTGTTAGTTATACAAACAGCAAGACGAGGCGCCACTGCATAGTACCAAATATCCCAACATTGCCATCAGGATGCAGGACCAGATTCTGAAACAGCTTGGGCTTCAAGAGCTCACAGCTCTTCAGTACCTTCCCACAAAGCCTGAGAGACCTGCATGGCATGGATGTAGGTGTTTTCAAAACAAAACTGGATCTCCTTCTATTAAGAGTTCCGGATGAACCTACCTCAAGGCAAGAAACCCAGATGAGGGCAGCAACGTCAAACTCCTTCATCCACCAAATGTCACACATCAGAGGAGGCTTAGTGAAAGTGTAGCAAAGCAAACGATGGTGTCCCAGCATGCCTGCAGTCCTCGGACTGAAACTAAAAAGGAGTGTGTGTGTGTGTGTGTAAGGAATTTCTGAGCCGATGATAGAAATGTTGTTTTGACTAATCTTGAAACGTACGTTCTCGAATAACCTTAGCATTTGATTTTTCGATGTCCTTACCCCCAAACTTTTGTGAGTTGAGTTAAGCAAACACTATATATGAGAGAGATTTTCTTTAAGTATTAGAAATAGCCTTAAAAAAGTTTTTTAGCTGCTATTTCTAATGAGTTCAGTATGCGGCAAAGTAATTTATTTTACTAAGCCCTTTTATATATATATATATATATATATATATATATATATATATATATATAATATATATATATATATATATATATATATGATGGTCCTCTGGAGGACATTCGTCCTCAGACGCCTGGACTACTGCTCCCAGCTATGATCACCCAAGGGTGTAAAATTAACAGCGGACCTTGAAGCAATCCAGTGAAGCTTCACAAAGAAGATCGTGTCGTTGCAACAGCTCAGCTAAGACTCTATTCCCTGGAGCGAAGGCGGAAGAGGTATGCAGTAATATACATCTGGAAAATCCTGGAAGGAATTGTGCCAAACTTTGGCATTGAAAGTTACACAAATGCGTGAACGTGTTGACACTGCACTGTCCTAAAGATCTCAGCAATCCCATCGCGCTTCAGAATCAGTTACTGTAACAGCCTGAGTTTCAGGGGCCTACAGCTTTTTAACATTCTCCGAAAGAGCCTGAGGGATCTATGCAAAGTGAATGTAGCTGTTTTCACATCAAAACTGGACTATCTTCCTGTCAAGAGTCCCAGATGAGCTTACCTCGCGGCAAGAGGTGCAAATGAAGGTAGCGATATCAAACTCCCATATTCACCAAATGATACATATTAGAGGAGGCTCTCAATAATAAGAGTGTAGCAAAACGGCGGTGCCCCAGCATGGCCACAGCTCTGAGCTGAAACTACAATATATATATATATGTGTGTGTCTGTGTGTGTATATGTGTGTAACAGAAAGGGAGGACTTTCGATTATCCCCACGTGGAGAATTGTAACATATATATAAGAAATTAAAGAAGAGAAATGTACACACTTTACATAGTTTTAATATAACTTTTAATATATTTTATATTGTATTTGTCGACCGGTTTCGCTTTCGCTAATCATGACATTAAAATTTATTTAAATACGTATTTTCTTCAGAAAAATGTTTGTTTGTCCATGTTGTGTGTAGAAAAATCTAAGGGGGGTACTTGATTATCGTTATTGTTGTGGACAGGAGAGATAATTGTTCATCTTTCGGTGGGGGTGGGAAGAATATATATATATATATATATATATATATTATATATATATATATATATATATATATATATACACATATATATATATATATATATATATATATTATATATATATATATACATACACACACAAAAATTCAAAAGATAGAGTAGTGGTGAGAAATATGTACAGTGATAGGTATGTAATCTTGAATTGAAATATGTATAGAGATCAAAGTTGGTTGTGCAAGTATATTTAGATGTGTTCTGTATTTTTCGATGAATAAATTTTCTTTATTTAAACGTTCTTGTCTAGAAATCTTATCTTTGCACTAATAGAAGGGGAGAACTGTGAAATTTTGTTTGATGTTACCTACACATCCCTTTGTGTTCCCTTAAAGGAATCTGTCTGTATTGCGGGAACTAGATCTGCTCTTTATGTAGAGTGGTTCTCCGTCTCAATGTCATACTTGTCTGTCCTATATAGTGATGTCAGCAACCCGACCAGGTTATTACATAAATTACATTCTCAGAGGCACAAGTGAAGTTGGTTTTAATTGTGAATCTCTCTCCTTGTTTGAAAAGGAAATCTGAGCCTTCAAGTAAGTCGGAGCATGTTCCACGGTTTGGGTGTCCACATTTTTAACCGTTGGTTTCGTGGTTGATGCGTAAAGCTTCGCATTTGTTAGAAGTCTCTTTAGCCATTTGTATTGCTTTATGGATTTGATGAATTTATATGCTTTCAGGATGTGGTTCATTTTTGGATCTCTAGTTAGTAACGGAAGATTTTGCGCAATATTGTTGTATGCCTCACTGTTTCTAGGGTTGTGAGTGAATATATACAGTAGTATTTTGAGATGAAGTGAGGTGTTATGTTTTGTTGTCCTTAGTGTTTTTATGTCTAATTTCTTGGCACGTTTAATTCCATCGTCTATAAGTGAGAGTGGATATTGTATTTCAGTTAGTATTGTTCTGAGGTCTTGAAGACTAAGGTCCCAAGTAGTTTCATCAGACACTATTGTGCAAATCCTTGCCAAATTAATGGGATATCTATTTTGATGTGTTTCGGGTGGCAGAAGCTAAAAAGGAGATATTGCTTCGAGTCCGTTGGTTTATGTTAGACTAGCAGCATAGCCCAGCGTTGCCCGGGTATGTAAGAGCCCCTAGTAGGCAACGACTAATCCCAATCTAGTCCTTTCCCTCTAGGGAACGAAGGCGCATGTGTAGGTTGCAATGTCTTCTCTTCACTCGAATACTTCTGTGTATACGATGTTCCAAGCTGTCCCTTTGGGCGAAAACATGAAAACATCATTGCGCCTCCCAATGCGTGAACAGCCCACGTAGAGTTGACCGTGGGCGAAGCACTGTTCGCCCAACTGTAACCCAGCGACTTGTAGCGTTTGGCCTTGGGATTTATTGATGGACATTGCGAAGCAGAGTTTAACAGGAAACTGAGAACGCCTGAAGTGGATTGGTAGGTCAGCGCCCGACAGTTGAAGGTGCATGCGTGGAATCAAGACGTCCTCTCCCTTCCCACAACGGGTAAGTATTGTGGCCGTCATTAAATGTGGTGGCAAATGTTTCACAACCAGACGTGTGCCGTTGCACTGTTTAGGTGGAATCACATTCCTGATGAGCATAATGGGCGCACCGACTTTTAACTTCAGGATGTGTGGCGGCAGGCCTGGCAGTTCAAGTGAATTCAGGAATTCAACAGGATAATCGGCAAGCTCGGCGGGGTCTGCTTCCTATCAGTAGATTTGTAGACGTGGACATCACCAGGAATAGCTTCAAGTAGCTGAATATTGATGGAGTTGAGAGTTAAAAAGGTCGAGTTGCGTCCCCTAGACAGTCTGTGGTTTGTGTTTCTGATTCTCGACCCCATGTCGAATTTTCAAAATTTTCGCTGCG
>NC_042999.1:37342499-37352499 GCF_006345805.1 Octopus sinensis | reverse complement strand
CATGTGGGTAAGAAATTTCATTAGGGCGACAGAGTCGAAAGACTCTCACAAAGCATCAGCAGCAAGCTAAGAAAATCTTTGTCTATGCACCAAATGGAAAAACAAAAGCTTAGTTTATCGGGTCGTTATAAAGTTGCCCCACATAATGCAGAAATCTATCCTGATCAAGAGAAGATATGGTTTGACATGAAGATCCGTCAGAGAAGATATGGTTTGACAAGATATGGTTTGACTCGAAAAAAAAATGGAAATACAGGCATTTTATTGTGAATATTGCCCGGCAACAACAGGTTACTCAGCTCGTATAGAATAAGATGTAATGTGACGTTTCTAATTAATTGTTCAGCGAGAAAAAAGAATTTTCGACAAGTATACGCCACCAAATCGCTTAAGAGTATATACGTCGCCTGCTTTAGAAGAATAATCCTGGCTTCTTTGGTACATTTAACGGTGTCTATCTATTCTGTTGTAGCTGTGGTGACCTGATACTCTGTTTGAAGATAATTCAATAGCCTTGATGTGCTGCCGTAAACCGTGAATTATTATTTCTTCCTCTCTTTCCTCCGTGAATTTCAGAAACGCTGCAGCAACGGCAATGATATTGTCCACTTCGGATTTTCTTTTTCTTTTTTTTTTTTTTTTTTTTCGTTTTCGTCTGATTCAGCTATAAAAGGTAATTTCAAAACATTGTTCACTGCCGTAAGTGACGGAAGATCTCATTACTCATCTAAAGTCACATCACATCACTAATGATCATGCAGTCTTGAATATATTACAAAAAAATCCTTTTATAAAGAAAGTCACACAGAAAGAATAAACAAGATGGAAATTTGTTTTAAAATAAATAAGCAATCAACTCTCAGTTAATTAATTTTCCAGTCTTTGAGTCAATCAAAAATAGCTGAAGAAAGTGATTATCAGTAAATTGACTTCTATTGCATATGGTGGAAAATACATTCAAAATCAGAACATTTCGGAGTCAGAGTATTAAAGGCATTAAGGCGGCAAGCACGCAGAAAAGTTAGCACCCCGGGCGAAAACTTTTACCGGTATTTCTTCTGTCTTTATGTTCTGAGTTCAAATTCCGCCGAGGTTGACTTTGCCTTTCATCCTTTTGGGGTCGATAAATTAAGCACCAGTTACGCACTGGGGTCGATGTAATCGACTTAATACCTATGTCTGTCCTTGTTTGTCCCCTCTATGTTTAGCCCCTTGTGGGTAATAAAGAAATAGGTATTTCGTCTGTCTTTATGTTCTGAGTTCAAATTCCGCCGAGGTTGACTTTGCCTTTCATCCTTTTGAGGTCGATAAATTAAGTACCAGTTTCGCACTGGGGTCGATATAATCGACCTAATCCCTTTGTCTGTCCTTGTGTGTCCCCGCTATGTTTAGCCCCTTGTGGGTAAGAAAAAATAAGAAAAGTTAGCATCCCGGGCGAAAAATTTAGCGGTATTTCGTCTGTCTTTATGTTCTGAGTTCAAATTTCGCCGAGGTTGACTTTGCCTTTCATCCTTTTGGGGTCGATAAATTAAGTACCAGTTTCGCACTGGGGTCGATATAATCGACCTAATCCCTTTGTCTGTCCTTGTGTGTCCCCGCTATGTTTAGCCCCTTGTGGGTAAGAAAAAAATAAGAAAAGTTAGCATCCCGGGCGAAAAATTTAGCGGTATTTCGTCTGTCTTTATGTTCTGAGTTCAAATTTCGCCGAGGTTGACTTTGCCTTTCATCCTTTTGGGGTCGATAAATTAAGTACCAGTTTCGCACTGGGGTCGATATAATCGACCTAATCCCTTTGTCTGTCCTTGTGTGTCCCCGCTATGTTTAGCCCCTTGTGGGTAAGAAAAAATAAGAAAAGTTAACATCCCGGGTGAAAAGTTTAGCGGTATTTCGTCTGTCTTTATGTTCTGAGTTCAAATTCCGCCGAGATCGACTTTGCCTTTCATCGTTTCGCGTTCGATTAAGTAAGTACCAGTTACGTACTGGGGTCGATCTAATCGACTGGCACCCTCCCCAAAATTCCGGGCCTTGTGCCTAGAGCAGAAAAGAATATTGCAGGCGTTGTTTGTTTGTTTGTTTGTTTGTTATTTAAGGCTACATTGAAAATACCTATGACGAAAGAGCTTCAAGCCTGAATCACCTGTGTTTTTGTTTATCCAAGACTACATTGACCAAAAAGCCTTTTTTAAAGACAATACATTGAAAATTGTTGGAAAATCGGCTTTTATTATTTCTAGCAGCTTCAACTGTTTTCCCTTCGTGAAGTTCATTTAATAGTTTCTTTACTGGAATGCAAGCAAATAGATAAGATTTTATCGTCTTTAAATATCTAGCGAAATGAGAATCCAGAACTAATTTTCTGAAACGTTTCCCACCATTGGTTTCCAAGTTTAGCAAGATTTACCACTATACAGCAAGCATACAAATAGTTACAAAAACAAGAAAACAACTGGCGGCTGTAGTGGCAACGGCGGCGGTAGTGGCAACGGTAGCGGCTGTAGTGGCAACAGCGGCGGCAGCAGTGGCAACGGTAGCGGCTGTAGTGGCAACGGCGGCGGCGGCAGCAGTGGCAACGGCGGCGGCAGTAGTGGCAACGGCGGCGGCAGTAGTGGCAACGGCGGCAACGGCGGCGACGGCAGTGGCAACGGCGGCGGCAGCAGTGGCAACGGCGGCGGCTGTAGTGGCAACGGCGGCGGCTGTAGTGGCAACGGCGGCTGCAGTAGTGGCAACGGCGGCGGCTGTAGTGGCAACGGAGGCGGCAGTAGTGGCAACGGCGGCGGCTGTAGTGGCAACGGCGGCGGCTGTAGTGGCAATGGCGGCGGCTGTAGTTGCAACGGCGGCGGCAGTAATGGCAACGGCGGCGGCTGTAGTGGCAATGGCGGCTGCACTAGTGGCAACGGCGGCGGCAGCAGTGGCAACGGCGGCTGCAGTAGTGGCAATGGCGGCGGCTGTAGTGGAAACGGCGGCGGCAGCAGTGGCAACGGCGGCGGCAGCAGTGGCAACGGCGGCGGCAGCAGTGGCAACGGCGGCCGCAGTAGTGGCAATGGCGGCGGCTGTAGTGGCAATGGCGGCGGCAGTAGTGGTAGCGGCGGCGGCTGCAGTGGTGGTGGTCGTCGTCATTGTTGTTATTTAGTCTCAGATAAACTCCGACCGAGCAGTCCTATAATGAAGATTTTTCCATCCAATCTTTTTTCGTTTTCAAGCATAGTGTATCCAGAGCTATGTTATTTGCTGTTTACCCTTCCCGTTTATTAAAATAGTAGAGTTTTATACGAAAGGAAATTTTGCTGCTATTTCAAGCGGTTTGATTGACCAGACAGTGACTTGCGATCACAATAGTGTTTAATAGTTTTAATTGGAGGAAGGCCGCAAATATACTCTTTTACTCTTTTACTTGTTTCAGTCATTTGACTGCGGCCATGCTGGAGCACCGCCTTTAGTCGAGCAATTCGACCCCAGGACTTATTCCTTGTAAGCCCAGTACTTATTCTATCGGTCTCTTTTGCCGAACCGCTAAGTGACGGGGACGTAAACACACCAGCATCGGCTGTCAAGCAATGCTAGGGGGACAAACATACACAAACACACACACACACATATATATATATATAGATATATATATATATATTATATATATAATATATATATATATATATAATATATATATATAATGTTTGCATTGTTCAATTAAATGGAGTCGCATGAAACGATCGTATTGCATTACCTCTGGATATCCTTGTTGCTTATTTTGAATATATGTGTGCGTGTGTGCGCGTGTGTGTGTGTGTGTGAGAGTGTGTGTGTGTGTGTGTGTGTGTGTGTGTGTGCGTGCATGCGTATAACTACTGGGGTGAATCGCTCAACTGTAAAATTCTTCAATGTGGTGTAGCATCATGGCTGCAGTCTAATGAATGAGACAAAATATAAATGCTAAAAGGTATATTGCTATATTTGGAGATGGTTATATTATTTTTTGCCAATTAACCACACGCAGTATATACTTGGTCTTCACTTCAGCTTTATCGTTATTCCCACTTGACATAGCTAAACAACTAAGATATGGCAGCTGGAGGAGAGAAGGGTTGCTCCAGTAGTCGGTTGGGTATTCATCATTTGAGTAGACTGACTCAACGGGAAATGAAATGCCTTGCTCAGTGACTATACACAATCCTGTCCAGAAATCGAGCCCACGACCTGATGAACATCAACACCACTCTCTTATCACTTGTCTATTCGCCTTCATAGATATCAGGCTTCATGTTTACGAAAAAGTCACAATAATCTCTATATTCAATTATGGTATAAGTTATCATTGGTGATAATAATGTTAATAGTAATAACGACCAACGAAGTGTGTTATAAAGTATTTTTATTGCTTCTTTTACACATGAAAAATCGCACAACATGCAACCGTGTCGCAGAAATTGTAGATTAATTTCTTCAGATATATAACATTAATTCCATCCACTGAAAGTGAAATAATTTTTAATGGTTTAGTTTAGGTTTAATGGTTTAGTTGGGAAAGAAAACAGTTTTAATACGTTAGGGTTATTGAAATGTGAATGCTCGTTTTTCACTTATCTTTTTGAAATAATAAGATTTTAATACATTTATAAAATAGCAAAGTATTGAATTATAAATGCAATGTAATAAATATGATAAATGTGTTGAATTTATAGATATATATATCAGTATTTCTAAAACAGAATCGAAAAAATTTTACGACATATGAATACAAGCGGATATCGCAGGATAGACGAATTGAGACGTACATATTAAATGTTATAGTGAATGATTTTTGATAGGTGTAGTAAATAATATAATGGCTGCTACCACTGGTAGCATGAGCAGGTGCTCAGGGCGGCTGCGGAAATGACATTGATATCCATTCAGTCCAGTAAATACCACCTCAGGAAAGAGACCATTGGTTCTCTGAAAGTCGGAGAAAACTCCAGTTCATGACCACCATGCCTACTTCCCACAATCCCACACTGGTAGTTGACTGTCGATCTCATGGAACGGTTAAAGTTCCCAGATCACATGGTGTCAACAACACTCTGCCCAGGTATAGTTCTCGTTTCAAATTCTGCCAAACAGGTGATCATATAGGAACTGGACTATGCCTTGGGAGGAACACAAGGAGGAGGCTCACGAGAAGAAGCCTCCCGCCAAATACCAGAAGCTGGTAGAAGAATATATAAATCGGGGGTTGACAGGTATGTTGCGAGGCATTTGAAGTGGGCTGCCGTGGTTTTATGGGGCATTCATTTTGTAAGGCACAGAATGGGCTTGAAATTACTGGTGCAGCAAAGAGGTGGGCTAATTCCATCACTGAATCCGGTGGCTTTGGATAAAGGGGAAAAACCAGTGGTTTGCTATTACGGAGATGCAAGCAGGGACTTGATCAACACCAGCTGGGTCATCTGGACGAGGACGGTTTGATGTTAACGGAATCAGGACCTCCTGAGACTCCAGAGACATCATTGATAACGCATCCCAGAGCACCCGAAAGATGTATCTTAATATGTTCCCAAAATAGTAAAACGGATTCATTTTTTTTTAAAATATCACTTACCTTCCTGATACTGAGGCTTTTGCGATTCTTCTGAACATGTCCTTTGTAAATCCCTTGAAAAGAGAGGATGTTGAAAGTTATTTTTATGAAAAAATCAGTTATTATTATTGTAATTATTATTTTTGCTGGGTGAGAGAGCAGTGCATGCCATCAAAGTGACACTTGGGATAAAATATACGAAGCCCAGTACACCCATCATGACTGCCCGTCTGATAAGGGTACACTAGGCATATGCATTACAACCACATGTGCGCGATATGGTGACCTCATATCAAGATAAACAGCGCATGACCTTGCAGGTGGGGGCCCAGTTAGAATTTTCTTCACGTTGAGTAGCGCATCCCGCTCAAAAGGTCTCTGAATAATGGTTTTTAAGGACGTTGAACAAAACACCCATCTTTCCAAAAGTGAATTATCCAAACCCCAAAGAATTTCTTTCAACAACATGGCTATGATGCTCCCCCGCTACTTCTGCTCGTAATCAGAGATGCATATATTGTCAACCGCTAAGGGACATGAGCAACTAGTTATGGTCAAACAACTGACAAGCAAACCTGTGGTATTGAGCAGAATATTCGCTGTAGCCCATCTTTTATACCAAGACAAAACACTTCCAATCAGTTAAGATCAAAAGCCATGAGAGCCACTGCCTGGTGCTATTATTATTATTATTATTATTATTATTATTATTATTATTAATTATTATTATTAAGTATCAGTTTATAAGAAAAGAGCTATAATCAACTGCTTTTTTTGACAATATTTTGATCAGAAGGGACTGCAATATCTATCAATAAGCAAGTGTCCCCCCCCCTCCCAACAATCCATGATTATTATGTCTGAGGGATTAGCTTTTATTTCTTTGTCGGTTTGAACCGGCATATCCCAAGTGATTGTGGCCTAGTCATTGTCTTGTACCTTGTTTCTCACATGCTCATACCAACTATTGTCAGTTTTAGAGTTGTAATGTTGGCATATTGTCCAGTGGATATAATTGCTTACATCGTCGTGTCTGTATATATATTTAGATTTGACAACGACTGAGCAGGCCGAGATGATGTGGTGAACTGTCTCATTATCTCATTATTATTATTATTATTAATAATAATAATAATAATAATAATAATAATAATAATAATAATAATAATAATAATAATAATAATAATAATAATCAGACAAATACATAACAAAAACACCAGGACTTACAAACACATATAACATACAGAAAATTGCACTACTAGGCACTGCACACATCCTACGCAGAACACTTTCCATACAATAACCATCAGAGCATCACAACAAATCACAGCACATACCCAAGGCACACAGAGCTGCGCTCGGTAGTGAAGTGAAAGCACGCTATAAAAATAAAAATAAAACTACTGAATAATAATAATAATAATAATAATGTATACTATGAGTTTCTTTGCCCTATGAGTCGGGAAGACGCTCGGCAAGAAATGGAAGCAAATTTGAAAGAAGAAAAAATAATAATAATAATAATGATAATAATAATAATAATAACATCAAAAAAATACCTTAGGAATGAGAACCCAGGTTCGAAATTTCCCCCAAGACACATGAAGAAGCCGAAATGTTGTGTTAGCAACAAACAAGATGAGGACAAATATCCGCCGAATGTAAATAATGTAAATAACCCAAAATAGAAACTGCTCACACACGTGCACACGCACGCACACACAGACACTTATTTTACAAAAGAAGGAAACAAAAATCCATTGCTAACAAACATAAAGTTCTGTTCTTACTTACAAAGCAATTCCTCAAAATCGCCCAGCTGTGAAAAGCACCATTCATTAGGGATATAACTACTCACAAATGATATGTCCTCAATTGTAGTACAGCTAACCACATTCATAAACAACCTTTCTCAAATCATTTAGCACTATACGCATAGACGCGCGCGAACGAAAACCCAAGTCCCATCACCAACTCACCAAAAAATATCCTGAAAAAAATAAATAACACACCCGGCACCTACAATTACTAGAAATATAAACACCACATTAAGGAAGGAACCTGAAGAACCAGTGAAAAGCCCAGAAAAGCAGCCTTCAATCAATAAATGAGAAGTGTAAACCAATGAGCACACATAAGCACCAAGACACACACATACACGCCAAAGGATGACAATACACTGCCAATACAGAGTTGTAGCATTTGTCGCCAGAAAATTGTAGCGGCGTGAAATGGGAGTCAAAATTTAATAATTAACAGTTTATAATTAACAATTCTACTTTGTTTTCACCATATGTATTAGTAATAGAAACTGAAGATGAAATAGAAACCCACGTCAGATGTTTTGCTAATTGGTATATGTGTAAATATATACATATATGCATACATGTGTGTTTGAGTGTATATATATATATATTATATATATATATATATATATATATATATAAGAAATTAAAAAAGGAAAATACGTACACTTGCATAGTTTTAATATAATTTTTGATATATCGACTGGTTTCGCTATCGCTATTCATGATATTATGTTTTACTTATATTATGATATATATATATATATAATTAATAATCATTGTATGATTTGCCTAATAGTGGTTTTATCTCTAATTTAATATAATATATATATATATATATATATATATATATATATATATATATATATATATATATATATATATATATATATATATATATATATATATATGATATATATATATATATAATATATATATATATAGATATATATATATATATAATATATATATATTATATATATATATATATATATTATGTTTTACTTTTACTTATGTCGTTCATTTTTGGGGGCATTCAACACTATTGTGCAAACTCTTCCTTTACTAACTAGAGATCCAAAAATGAACGACATCCTGAAAATACACAAACTCATCAAATGCAAAAAAAAAAAGACAAATCGCTAAAGAGACTACTAACAAATGCGAAGCTTTACAAAATAACCACGAAACCAACGGTTGAAAAATATGGACGGCCAAACTGTGGAACCTGCTTGAAGGCTCGGATTTCCTTTTCAAACAAGGACAGAGGTTCACAATTAAAACTAGTTTCACTTGTGCCTCTGAGAACCTAATTTATGTAATAACCTGCTCGGGTTGCGGACACCACTATATTGGACAAATGAGTATGACCTTGAGAAAAAAAACCACTCTACATAAAGAGCAAATCCGTTTCCCGCAATACAGACAAATTCCTCTCAGTGAACATATAGAAAAATGTGCTGGTAACATCAAACCAAATTTCACAGTCTTCCCTTTCTACCAGTGCAAAGACGCAATCTCTCAACTAGAACGTTTAAATAAAGAAACTTTTTTCATCGTAAAATACAAAACACGTTTTAATATGCATTCATAACCAACTTTTATCTTTTTACATATTTCAATTCACGATTACATCACTGTACATAAATCCCCTACTAAACAAGGTTTTTGAAACTTGTCTCTGTCTGTACACATATATAATCCCCACCCATTACCGAGAGCTGAACAATTATCTCCCTTACCCACAACAATAACAATAATAGCGACAACCAATTACCTCCCTTTATTTATCTACTTGTGAAGTCATTCACTCACGCACAACATGGACAAAATTTCTTCTTGAGAAAAAATATATATTCAAATAAGTAAAACATAATATCATGAATAGTGATAGCGAAACCGGTCGATATATTAAAAATTATATTAAAACTATGTAAGTGTGCGTATTTTCCTTTTTTAATTTCTTGTATACATTACAACTCACCAAGTGGGGATAATCGAAATTCCTCTTTTCTGTTACTACTATATATATATATATATATATATATATATATATATATATATATATATATATATATACACATATATATGTGCATATATATAGAGATAGATAGACAGATACATACATACATATATATGTGTGTATATGTATGCGTATATATGTATATATATGCATATGTGCATATATGTTCATGCATATATACATATACATGTATGTATGTATGTGTATATATATGTATATGTATATATATGCCTATGTCTGTATATATATATATGTGTGTGTGTGTGTGTGCGTGTGTGTGTATGGGTATATGCATGCATATGTGTTTGTGTATATACATATGTGCATGTATGTGTGTGTGTATGTTTGTGTGTGTATACATATGTATATGTGTGTGTGTGTTAATAACACCTATATGAAGGTGCTTTTTCCATTCACCAAAGTGAATAGATCCTTGGCCAGGAAGACCTGACGTCATCAGTCGGTATCCAACGTTTATCGGGTGTTTTAACTCTGAACTGTAACACCTCCAACAGAACTTCGCATCCAAGTCTTGATCATTTTAAGCAAATCCTGGGGGAAGAGTGGGACAACATGTCTGAGTACTTCATCATGAAAGCTGTGATGGACAATGAAAGCAGA
>NC_042999.1:37324999-37339999 GCF_006345805.1 Octopus sinensis | reverse complement strand
TTTAAACTCAGTGTTTATATGCTATTGTCTATGGCTTTATGTTTGTGCTTTCAAATATACAACTTTAAAAAAAAAAACTCATTTCACAGTCTGTCGAAAGTTTATGAAATTTTTATAATGTTACATAAAAACAGGTATCAGACTTTGGAAAATAAAATTAAGCTACATATTAAAATCTCGGTATACTTGTGTGTGTGTGTGTGTGTGTGTGTGTGTGTGTGTGTGTGTGTGTGTGTGTGTGTGTGTGTGTGTGTGTGTGTGTGTGTGTGCGTGCGCGTCTGTGTGTGTGTGTGCGTGCGCGTCTGTGTGTGTGTTGTGTGTGTGGTGTGTGTGTGTGTGTTGTGTGTGTGTGTGTGCGTGTGTGTGTGTGTGTGTGTGTGTGTGTGTGCGTGCGCGTCTGTGTGTGTGTGTGCGTGCGCGTCTGTGTGTGTGTGTGTGTGTGTGTGTGTGTGTGTGTGTGTGTGTGTGTGTGTGTGTGTGTGTGTGTGTGTGCGAGCGTTTGTGCATGTGTGTGTTAATTTTGACAAAGATACTCTGACTTAAAATTTGTAGTCAAAATATTGGGTTGTCCAGAAAGTTCGTGCCAATTTATAGCAGCTTACCTTTCGACTTATTTTCGAACATGGATGAGTCCATAAAATAGGATTTGACTACACCTCCATTTAGAGCACAGTTTAAGCTATCTTTTCGTGGAAGAAGGTTTATGTTCCTATAACTAGTGTTAATTCTGTAACCTTTTAAAATGGAAGATAAGAAAGTTCATTTTCGGCACTGAATGCCTTCGGAACTAGACAAAAATTGCTGCAGCTCGGCTGGGATGTGTTACCCCACCCTCCATATTCACCAGATATTGCTCATTCGGATTTCCACTTATTCAGGTCTTTGCAGAATAGTCTTAATGGTAAAAATTTCAATTACTTGGATGACATAAAAAGATACCTTGATGGATTCTTTGCCATGAAACCACCTCAATTCTGGGAAGAGAGTATTTTCAAGTTAAAGGAAAGATGGCGATGCATTGTGCAACAAAATGGTTCATATTTGGTTGATAAAAATGTAATGGCAAGTATTTATTGACCTTTTTCTTTCCTTTAAAAATCGGCACGAACTTTCCGGACAACTTAATCGTATCAGTCGTTTTACAATGCTTGTCATTTGACACTGTTGTAGTGACCAAGATAGTAACAAAAGTGTTGAACAAGCTTTCGTTACTTAAATCCAATGATATATAGGTGTCTTAGTATAATTTCATTTCTTGACCCGATTTATATCTTATGAAGTCCTAATGGTGAGGGATGCGTGGTTTGAAAAGTCATATCCTCGACACACATGCAAGGATGAAAGGAAATCAGGTTGAACGTGTGACGGCTGTCATCTGACAAGATGAGGCAACCATCATGTACATATGTGTGTGCATGTGTGCATGTATGTATGTGTGTATACGTGCGTTGTGTATATATTTTATACGTGTGTGTGTATGTAAATATGTATGTGCATATGTGTGTGTGTTGTGTGTGTGCGTGTGTGTGTGTACGTAAGTACGTATTTGTGGTGGCGCATGGCTTAGTGGTTAGCGGGTTAGACTCGTAATCATAAGATAGTGAATTTGATACCTGGATCGGACGATGCGTTGTGTTGTTAAGCAAAACACTTCATTTCCCGTTGCTCTAGTCTATTCAGCTGGTAATAATGAATAATCTGCGACGGACCGGCATCTCATCCAGGGAGCAATATATACGCCAGAAAAACCGAGAAAGCGGTGTATGCTCGTTACAGGACAAACCATGGAAAAAACTATTTTCATATGAGGTGGTAGATCTCCATCGTTCAATGGTGAAGATTACCTGCTCTTGGATTAGCGGGTAAGTGTCTGAGTATTCCACAGACACATATACCCTTAACGCAATTATCAAGTATAATGAGCATGACTTATGTGTGACATTTACAGACCATCCAAATGGGCTTCGGAATTTTCCATTTTCACTCGCATAATATAGGTCGACCAGAAGCTATAAAAAGTTAGGTTTTCCCATGATGCAACGCGAACTTCGTAGTCATTCAGCCGCACGGCATCCTGCATCTTTCTGGCACCAGTTCGGGTATATTACTAACTGCAACTGTCACACTTAAGTCATGCTGATTATACCGCAGAATTACATTAAGGGTATATGTGTCAGTGGAATACTCAGACACTTACCTGCTAATTCGGGAGCAGTATATTCAGTTGAGTAGGAGGCGCAATGGCCCAGTGGTTAGGGCAGCGGACTCGCGGTCATAGGATCGCAGTTTCGATTCCCAGACCGGGCGTTGTGAGTGTTTATTGAGCGAAAACACCTAAAGCTCCACGAGGCTCCGGCAGGGGATGGTGGTGATCCCTGCTGTACTCTTTCACCATAACTTTCTCTCACTCTTACTTCCTGTTTCTGTTGTACCTGTATTTCAAAGGGCCGGCCTTGTCACTCTCTGTGTCACGCTGAATATCCCCGAGAACTACATTAAGGGTACACGTGTCTGTGGAGTGCTCAGCCACTTACACGTTAATTTCACGAGCAGGCTGTTCCGTTGATTCGGATCAATCGGAACCCTCATCGTCGTAACCGACGGAGTGCTTCCACGTGCTTCCACATTCAGTTGAGTGAAGAACTGAATCTGAATCCTCGAAAGACGGAGATCTACCACCATATATCTCTTTTTATTATAGGTACAAGGCCTGAATACAGAGGGACATACAACTGACATGCGGGCACATAAAAACGAATGGAAAATGATAATGATATGAACATAATTATGATGCAAATGGGACGGTCATCTCGCCCCCGCTGCGAGACGAACCGTGAATACCTTTACAATTAAACTTTACAATTAACTTTACGATCAAACTTTGCAATTAACTTTACAATTAAACTTTACAAATACAATAGAAATATTAAAATTACTAAGTCTCTCTAAAAGAGATTACGGCAGCGTTACTGGAAATTAATTGTTATCGCCATATTAATATGGCAGTCTTATAGATATAAGACTAAAGCTGTCGCTGATTAGCTCCATGTTCGAAGGTTATAATGGACACAGTTTGTGTGTCAAATAGCTAGCTTAAGGCGATGGCCTCATGGAGCTAATCAGCGACAGCTTTAGTCTTATATCTATAAGACTGCCATATTAATATGGCGATAACAATTAATTTACAAATACACTTTATGATTAAACTTTACAATTAACTTTACAAATACACTTTACAAATAAACTTAAAACCACCTCTAGTTTCGCTACAAAGCGAAACCGTGACCTTTCGTTTCGTTTCCTGCCTTTAAAATGAACGTTCATGTGTGTCCTTTTTTCTTTTCAACAAAAAGTAACATTCTAAATACTTTGTTTGTTCATCAATTCATTTTACATTATTTCTTCTTTTTGTTTACAATAATCTACCACCATATATGTACATGATTAGTCACATAACTCCGTAAGAAGCATACGGCCGCTTTCCAGAGTTCTTTGGCGTATATATTCCTTCCTAGATGATACACTGGACCGTCACAGGGTTACTCATTTTTGCCAGCTGAGTGGACTGGAGCATTTGAAATGGAGTGTTTCGTTCAAGAGTACAAGCATCGCCCGGTTCAGCAATTGAAATTACATTCTGACGAACACCAGTCCAACACCGTAACCACAAAGCCATGTGCCTCCACACACACACAAAAAACACACACGTACATACACAAACACGCATATATACACATGTATATAAAATTATACGAATACATAAACATATAATAGCGCGCACTTGAATTTATAAGCAAGCAGGTTTTGAAAACCACTTAACGTAGAGTTTGGAAAATAAGTTAAGTACATTCTATATTTCTGCTTTAACAGTCCAAATTTAGAACTGAAAATATTTCAGATTTATCCAAAAATGTACGAAAAACAACTCGTTAGAATTCAACTAGAAATATTGATATAAATTTTCGACATTTTGTAGGATTGTGAAAAATTGAGAGCGCAGCATTGCTGAATGTTTAAGTAGTTTGCTTTGCAGTAACGGAGTCCCAGGTTCAGTTCTACCTAGGCATCTTGAATAGTGCTTTTTGCTATAGCCTCGATTCGACCCAAAGGTTGTGACTGAAATTAGGAAGAAGGAATGGTACGGAAGATCGTTGTATGGATTGCGCGAGTAATTCAAGTGTCAAGTCTTGTCACATATTGCATCACGCTAAGTCTGACTGAGAATTACGTTGAGTGTACACTTGTCTGTGGAATAGTCAGCCACTTGCACGCTAATTCATCGAAGGGGTCCAGTTCAACGAATAGCTCAGTTGATCGAATAACAAAGAATTCAGGTGCTCGAATAACGCATTGGTTTTCAACCGGGGTCCATATGGCGCAGGAGTGGCTGTGTGGTAAGTACCTTGCTAACCAACCACATGGTTCCGGGTTCAGTCCCACTGCGTGGCATCTTGGGCAAGTGTCTTCTGCTATATCTCCGGGTCGACCAATGCCTTGTGAGTGGATTTGGTAGACGGAAACTGAAAGAAGCCTGTCGTATATATGTATATATATATATATATATATATATATATATATATATATATATATATATATATTTAATCAATATAGGGTGGCAAAAAATTTCGCAGAATTTTTTTGCCACCAGCGGCCTAGTGGGAAAAAATTAAATAGTCAAAGACCATTTATAAATTCAACAGCAAAATCAAGGAACGGCCATAATAGGCCATTCACCCACTAGAAATAACAGCCAAGGCTTCAACCGCAAAACAACATTAATTCCGTAATTCCGTAATTACGGAATTAATGTTGTTTTGCGGTTGAAGCCTTGGCTGTTATTTCTAGTGGATGAATGGCCTATTATGGCCGTTCCTTGATTTTGCTGTTGTATATATATATATATTATATATATATATATATATATATATATATATGTATGTATGTGTGTGTGTGTTTGTGTGTCCCTAGCATTGCTTGACAACCGATGCTTGTGTGTTTACGTCCCCGTCACTTAGCGGTTCGGCAAAAGAGACCGATAGAATAAGTACTGGGCTTACAAAGAATAAATCCCGGGGTCGATTTGTCGATTTGCTCGACTAAAGGCGGTGCTCCAGCATGGCTGCAGTCAAATGACTGAAACAAGTAAAAGAGTAAAAGAGTAAAGAGTATGACCCTTGGAATTCCATATATGATTTTGCGGGACTCATGCAAGCTAAATAATAATTTGGGCGTATGCGGTAATATTTTAGGGGTTTATGACGAAATGTTGCTTTAGATTTACCTATTACAACAAAGAAGTAGGTTTCTTTCTCTAACTCTTAACATGGTTCAACATGTTTGTTCCTTCTCGAGCCACGCCTGGCTCATAAGGGCCAGTTTCCCGGTTTCCTTGGCGTATAGGTTCCCCACCTGGACGGGACGCCGGTCCTTCGCAGGTGAGCTGCAAGATGCAGGAGGAAAGAGTGAGAGAAAGTTGTGGCGAAAGAGTCAGCAGAAGTTCGCCATTACCTTCTGCCGGAGCCGCGTGGAGCTTAGGTGTTTCGCTCATAAACACACACATCGCCCGGTCTGAGATTCGAACCCGCGAGTCCGCTGCTCTAACTACTAGGACATGTGCCTTCACCATAGTTCAACATAGAAGTGAGAAAACTCTAATTTATGTCTTTATTTGTGTAAGTAAATATTAAAAGGGTAAAGACCCCTTTCGGTCATGAATGGCCATGGGATTGTACCTAGAAAGTTCTCGTCGAGGCACAAGTCCGAGCAAGATAGTTTATGGAAGACCAGCAGTCGCTCATGCATACCAGCCTCCCCCTCTCCACACCACCAATGTTATCCAAGGAAACGGCAAAGGCCGACACAGCTTGGCACCAGTGACACTGGAACTCATTTCTACAGCTGAGTGAACTGGAGCAAGGTGAAATAAAGTGTCTTGCTCAAGAACACAACACGCAGTCCGGTCCGTGAATCGAACTCATGATTGTGAGCCCGATGCTCTAAACCACTGAGCCATGCGCCTTCAAGTAAATAGTGCTCAACCTAAATATACCACTATGGGTAACACTTCTTTTTGAAGTTCAGATTGCTGATGTAGATAGATATCTATTTGCTGAAGAGATATCTAATGAAATATTCTAAAACATATCCACTAATATCGGAAAAAGCGAATTTGTATGTTATTGCGTTTTATTCATCTTACCGTGCTAAATCGAGTTTCAGCCGTATTACTAACTTACTATCAAAATTGCGTAACCGACTCAACACAGTACAAAACTGTTGACTACGTTGGAGTCGAATATTATAAAGTTCGCATTGAATTAAATAGCCAAAAAGTAGTATTTTTCTTTTTGTTAATAAAAAAGTTCTTGTATATTTACGAGCAAAACATCCCCCGTCCAATGGACGGTGCTGAATCAGATCTGCTGTATAAAAAGTAATCAGTGTTTTCTTTTCATTAAAAAATACTTAAGCATGCCTTTATTTCAATAAAGTTTTTGGTTTTGTTAAACGAAGTTAAGGCAAAAAAAAACTTCTTGAGAAACCAAACAGTCTTTCCTTCCTTCATGCCAAGTTTGAAGGAAATATCTCTCTTGCATATTACTTTTTTGGTCTCTTAAATATACTGCATTTTGTGGCATTATTTCAAACCAGCCAGCTATCTTTGCGCAAACTGCACGTGCATTTTTCTCGCGTACACGTAGTATCGATTGCAACAGCTCATGTACTTGCGCGTACAAATGCACGTTCCCACGGCTTTATCAATCGCATTCTCACCTGGAATCGATTTTTGTAATTTTTTCAAGACTTATACATGCCCTGATACCGTCGGTATCTACATATCAAATTTGGGCGCAATCGGATGGAGGATGCCCGAGATCCTAGAAGACACACACACAGACAGAATGGATTTTATATAATAGATGACTTATTTTATTAATGAACATACATATTTCCATAAGATGTTTATGTGCAATAAACTGTTTGTACTTGTGCAATATGTAAAATATTTTAATGATATATTTATAGGATTCCTAATAATATTTCATTATTAAAATACAATAGGATTTCTTTAAACATCGAATGGCTATGAAGATCCACCCGAGTAAAATAGGAATCAAAGGGATCCATAGGTAGAAAATGGTTGAGTACAACTGAATACTCATCTTCGAAACCGACGAAGATCCATTTTTCAATTTTTTTTTTTAGTATTTTGGATATAAACAGAAACTTAGGAAATCTCATTAACATATTGTAAACATTTTATATTTGTTTAAAAATTAATTAATAATTGGAACAAGGTATGAAAGAAAAAATATGTTTAAGTAAAGAAGTAAAGGAATATGAATGACGAAAATGAGTTCAATATTGACAGAAGCAAACGTGAAAAATGGTTAACGATATACTTACAATAAGAATTCAAAAGTTTAGCAGCGCTTTGTACAAAATCATCAAAGGAAATTTTGTTATCTTTATCTGCATACCGCGTGGTAACAGCTTCAATTACTTTACGACCAATATCAACACCTGAAACATAAAGGTGAAATATTACGTATACATACATACATATATACATGCATACACACACATCATTTTATATTTTATCTTGTTTCAGACATTAGACTGTGGTCATGGTGGGGCACTCCCTTGAGGGACTTTTAAAGCATTGTGCTTATTTTATCGGTGTCTTTGGTCGAACCACTAAGTTAGGTGTGCAAACACAGACACAAAGACGCAAGCACAAACACACACACATATATATACATATATATATATAATATATATATATATATTATATATATATATATAATATATATATATATATATATATATATATAAAGGGCTTCCGTGTACCAAATCCACTCACAAGGTTTTGGTCGGCCCGAGACTATAGTAGAAGACACTTGCTC
Source organism: Octopus sinensis (assembly GCF_006345805.1). Lineage (NCBI taxonomy): Eukaryota > Metazoa > Mollusca > Cephalopoda > Octopoda > Octopodidae > Octopus > Octopus sinensis. The sequence continues at coordinate 37,332,092 of NC_042999.1, read as the reverse complement.
AAGGTTCCACGCAATGGGACTGAACCCCGAACCATGTGATTTTAAATAGATAGATAGATAGATAGATAGATAGATAGACTCACATTATCAACCCAGGAATGTAAAAAAGAAGGCACAGATGACCTCTTCGTGATGTGAACCTAGGATATATAAAAGCCACAACGAATACCGCAAGTGAACACTTCTACGTTTGTCACTCTATCTTCGATAATATATGCATACATATGCATTTGTTAATTAGTGGATGGATGGATGGATGGAAAGAAGTTTTGGATCTTTTCGGTTTGAACGGCAGTTTTTTCTAGCGGTGTCATATGAAATTTTCACCCATAATTATGACCCTAGTATCAATCTATTACATTCCAATCTGTTTTAGGGTTAGGGTTAGAGTTAGGGTTAGTTAGGGTTAGGAGTGGGAGGAAAGTTATCTTTTTTTCTTCAGAAATGCAAATAAACCCAATCTGTTTCTTAAACGAGGGACATATTCATACGGCACAGAATGTTTTCACCTCAATAGACGTCATTGATTGTTTGAAATTGCAGAAATTGAAGAAAAAAAAACAAATATCTTACAAACTATAGAATATTCTCAATAAAGCCAAGAGAAAAAGATGTTTTATAAACACATTCTACCAGTATACGAAGTTTAAAAGTGTTTAGTTACGTGGAAATTATTTTTAAAAACTGCCAGTCAGACCGAAAAGATCCGAAGTTTTTATAGTAGGATAGTAAAAGGAAGAATAAAGTTATGTAGTAAGGTCAATATAATCGATTATGCCATCCCCTAATTTGAGGTGATGTGTCTCTCAGAAATGAAAATTATGGTTCTGGTATTTAGCTTATGTATCATGCTGGTTGGAGTGGTGTATGTTGTAGTAGTTTTTGTTGCAATGGTTATTGTTGTAGGCATTGCGGTTAATCCTACTCATCAAAATATCTTTGTCTTCATCTATAGAAACCCTTGTATCTTAGTGGTAGGTCTCTGAGACCGTGAGAGATCAGTAACTTTTCCAAAAAAATGTTATCATTACCTAAAACTGAATACATTCGTTTCAGCCCTTTGACATCTGCCTTGTTGGAACCATCTTTGACACGGCTTTGAAATTCCGCCTGAAAACCAAGAGGCAAAAGTATTAACAAAAATTATATATATTTTTTATGCTTACTGTTCGTTTTTCGACATCAGTGGCAGACGCCATTAGAAAAACTTATATATGTTTACAAAGAGGCCTTCACTTTCATCGCGACCTGGTGGTTACCGCCCGTTGACGAGGGACAACAATCCCGAAACTAGTTCGAGCGTATCACTCAGGCTTGCGAGGAAGGGATGGCCTCCCTTTGCAAATACTCCAAGGACACTGATATTGTGTCTAGAGCCAGCTAGAGACGAAGATCTCTTGGGGCTATAAAGCTACAGTAACACCCCCTCCCCAATGTGGTTAGCCATGATAAGATGGCTTCTATACTTTACAATATATTTTTTAAATTTTCTATAAGGTTACTATTATGTTTAAGACAAGAATGTCTACTACACAACCTCATATTTTGGACGGTATCCACTTAACTTACTGAAAAGCTTTCATTCTGAGGTATTCATTAATATTCTCGAACCAACTGCCAGCTGCGTCTCGACATATGTCTTACGTGGAAAACCAAGAAGACTAAATTGCAAATATATTCAAAAGACTCTCAACAACTATTAACCCAAAATAAGAAGCAAGCTTGACTATTCTGGACTTGCGTATACACAACCACAGATCTATGATGGTTCTCCGACGCATATGCATATTCTAAGCAGCATCTAAGAAAATGCCGAACGTAAAATTCAGAAAGAAGGCACGTGGCTTAGCGGTTAGGCCTATATGTGGTCGCTTGATATGCCAGAAATAGAAGCTAAATTTCCCTCAAACCGTTCTTGGCAATCTTAAAAAGGGAATGATATATTAGGTAATGTAGTCACAAACAATACTATGAGTGAAAAAAGGTGAGTCAGTCGAGTCACTGGTCTTCCCAAATAGTATTAATCCGGATTAAGCACTGTCATCTTTATCAACAGCAATACTGTGTATCGGTCAGTACGCCAGTGTGAATAACAGAACAGTTTGGTTGACTTTTACAATGAATAATATTCATTAATGGTTGATTGATCCGATTTATTTCGATGAACTAAGGTTATCTCTTTTCTCTTCCCGATACCCCACAGGAGGAATGCAGCTCAAGTATTTAATAGATTTCTTCGAAATATAAACCAAGTAATTTTTCGCACATAAATATTTCCAAAATTGAGTAAACTGATTTATTGTGAAGGAAAACAGTCTAACGTTTCGGTGAACTAACCTTCATCAGAAACTAATGAAAATCTTCATATCTTAATAATACTAAAATTCTAGGGATGTTTGTGTGTACGCGAAATATCTCAGAAATGGTATATTTCATCTTAATTTTTCTTGTATATTTATTTTCATACTTACCTCCGGCAGTGCAGTACAAATGTTTGTGACATTTGGACCTCTATTTATTGACTCGTGACGTCAACACACATACACGCACAGAATATACACACATATAATGAATGTCATAGATTGTCAATCAACACAAACACACGTCCGCTATCTGTGACATATACACACACATAGCCTTTGTGCTCTCTAAGGAAAAAAGTCGACTTTTTGACATACACAATATTTTAATCATTTAGAAATATTTTTAACTGAATGTGATTTCAAAAATGTAAGTTGTTTGTACAGTAAATATTTATATTTTAGCTTTCTTTAAACAGACAATATTTTGATGCTTTTTTAACTATTTTCAAGTCGTTAATTTTCGTAAAAAGTTTTTATTTATTTACTTTTGCTTTAAAGTGAAAGATGCATATACGTGTATATGAAATGGACGTGTATGTATGAAAGAGAAAGAGAGGGGAAGAGAGAGAGGAGAGAAAAAGTGAGCGGGTGAAGGAGTGTGTTGTCACGTATACGTATATACATCAATACATATGCGTACATCGTTTTGTAGGATCTTTTCTTTTTGATGGACGGAATTTTCTAGTTAACTAAACAATTTGAAACTTCGTATACTGGTAGAATGTGTCAAAAGAAAACATTATTGTAAACAAAATTGAAAACAAAATTGTAATTTGTAAGTTTAACGTAGTTTAATTCTTCGAATTTTAACCAATGAAATCCCAGCATTTGAGCTCAATTCATTTTCTGCGTCTAAGTAAACAGCACACACACACACACACGTTTTGTATGTACGTGTGCATGTGTGTGTGTCTGTGTGTGTGTGTGTGTGTGTGTGAAAGAGACAGAGACAGAGAGCGAGAGAGAGAGTGATGAGTGAGTGAACGTGCGTGTTCTATTGTAGGTGTAAGAGGCACTCTCTCTCTCTCTCTCACACACACGTCCATTTCATATACACTTTCATACATCCTTCACTTTCTTATCTCTTTCACTTTAAAACAAAAGTAAATAAATAAAAGATTATACGGAAATTAACGAACAAAACCAGCTGATCTGGATGACGGTTCTGAGAGTCAAGCGACAGTTCTGAGAGTCAAAGCGAAAGATTGCCCCAGGGGAATACCATTACAAAAATTTTTTCGAGTGCATTCAACGTATCTCAGCTCCAAAGATTTCGCTACTATTTCTAGATATTTGCGATAAAGGACCCGAAATACCTGTTACGTGGTAGCAGTGCGTGCAAGAAATAGCAGCCAAATGTTACCTTTTCCGGGGAAAAAAACCGTTTACGCGTGATTTCGATGTCGCATTAATTGAAAGCATGCGAAATGATATGGAAAAGACTATAAAAAACTATGAAACAATATATATATATATATCTTTACTGAAAAATAATATTAGGTAATGACGGGCTGACGTTGAAGTAACAATACGATCGCTTGACCTAGAAATAACAGTCCAATCTCCCTTATATCAAACTTTGTCTTTATTAAAGAAGACAGGGCGTATATTATATGATGCAGCTCTAGAGAAATAACCACGAACCCGAAAAAAATATGGGTTCGTCATGGCTGAAATGCTTATAATTAAGGATATCTCTTTACTCTTTACTTGTTTCAGTCATTTGACTGCGGCCATGCTGGAGCACCGCCTTTAGTCGAGCAAATCGACCCCGGGACTTATTCTTTGTAAGCCCAGTACTTATTTTATCGGTCTCTTTTGCCGAACCGCTAGGTGACTGGGACGTAAACACACCAGCATCGGTTGTCAAGCAATGCTAGGGGGACAAACACAGACACACAAACATATACACACACACTTATATATATATACATATATACGACAGGCTTCTTTCAGTTTCCGTCTACCAAATCCACTCACAAGGCATTGGTCGGCCCGGGGCTATAGCAGAAGACACTTGCCCAAGATGCCACGCAGTGGGACTGAACCCGGAACCATGTGGTTGGTTAGCAAGCTACTTACCACACAGCCACTCCTGCTCAATCAAAATTTATCTTGGACAAAAGTACTACAACAACGACGTGGTGATTAACCCTAAATACTTGTGAGTTCAGTAGTATTCAGATTAATGTCTCAGAAGGCAATGGTTCTTAAACCGAGATAATATAAGCTACCCTGTCTTCCTAAAAAAAGTGAACCATACATACCTGCAATATCCAAGGGACAGGACTCGGCTATTTGAGACTTCGTCTTTGAAAATAGACAAACTATATGAGCTGCCCAACTTTCGGTGGGTTGACCGATGCGTTAGTGTCTCGCCTCTCAACGGCTTTTCTATAATTTCTTCTTCTCTCACCTTCCTTTTATCTATCTGTCTGTCTATTTGTCTATCTACCTGTCTATCTATCTATCTCAGATAAGATCAGCTCTGAAATTGTGATATTTCGTTTCCATATCACATATCAATTTTGCGCCACTAAATAAATTTTGCCGATATATACTACAACCAGATTCTTCAAAATGTTTGCGTTTCGTTTTGCTTTTTTCATATTTTTATTTTATTGTTTTTACTTCTATAGAAAAGCATCAGACTTAATCCGTCATCCGGTTTAACCCTGTCACCTGGCAACATACGTGTCGTAAGAAGAACATACACTGTTACAAGCATTCAAACCAAATCGCCATATTAAAGATATTCCAGTAGTTCTTTGTTTCCTGCTTTATTCTACTTAGTCTCAAAACGTCTGCAATACGATGATTTCTCTCTGAAATCAAGCTGCAAATTATAAAAAAAAAATGAAGATGAAAATAAAAAAAAAACCATCTTACATGCCATCTGCTCAAAAGTTGTTTGATCTTTTCAGCTTCTTCTGATCCGATGACTCCCAGTCGATCTTCCTAGGTTCAAGTTAAAGTTAATATGATTCCACATGATCAAAGTATCAAAGTATAAAGAGGTTCAAAATAGAAATACAAAAATGTAGAAAAGATTTTTCGGAAGAAATCATTGGGGTATTTAACGTTTTTCTGCAAAAGGTTTTTAAAATAAAACCTTAAGATATATGCTTCTGTTCTCTCTCTCTCTCTCTCTATATATATATATATATATATATATATATATATCTGTCTATCTCTCATGATATATATATATATATATACACATATGTATATACAGATATACGCAAATATATATATATATTTATATTTATATATACATGCATACATATACCCATATATACATACATATTTATATGCATATATATATGCACATATACATTCATACTTATATGAAAATATATATATATACGCATATACAAACATACTAATATGTACATATATGTATATATATGCATATATGTGTGTGTGTATGTGTGTATATATATGTGTGGTGTATGTGTGTATATATATGTGTGTGTATATGTATATATATATATGTGTGTGTGTGGGTGGGTGCTTATATATATATGTTTTATATATATATATAGATATTGGGTTATCCTATAAATAATGCCGCTTTTTCAATTGCATGAACTAAAAGTCAGAGAGAGATGAAATAAACTACCTGCACCGACTTGCTATACAAGCAGGAAGTAATTTTACCTTGTTCCTATTCTGAGAGCAAGATTTGAAGAGTGTGGTTCGATTTTAACAGTTATTTTTTCAACAGCTATAATGGAAGTGACAAAGGAGCATATTCGGCATATTTTGCTTTATGAGTTCAATAAAGGCAACAGTGCAACAGAAAGTCTGAGGGATGTTAATGTAGTATATGGGGATTGGACAATAATCGTAAGCCAGCGTCAACGGTGGTTCCAAAACTTCCGATCCGGAAACTACAGCCTAGAAGACGAGCTAGAAGATATGTAGGACTCGACGAGGACGTCCTGCAAACCCTGGTGGAACAAAATCCCATTGTAACTGTTGAGGAATTAACAGAGAAGCTTGGATTTGGTCCTTCAACCATTCATCGACACCTGCGTGCCATCTGAAAAGTCAGCAAGGTAGATCAATGGGTTTCTCAGAGAGTGAATGTGTGCTTTTCTTTGCTGTCACGTCTCACGAATGAACCTTTTTGGGGCCGAATAGTGACTGGTGTCGAGAAATGGGTACTCTATAAATATGTCCATCACCGAAAACAGTGGATAGGGAAAGGAGAAACACCAGCACCCCAGACACTAAAGAAGGTCTTCGCTCACGTAAGGTGTTGCTTCCTGTTTAGTGGGATATGAAAGGTTTAATCCACTTTGAATTATTAAACCCAAACCAAAGATAACAAAGGAGATCTACTGCGAGCAACTTCAGCGGCTTAAGTCAACGCTAGAGGAAAAACGACCATCTTTGGTTTCAAGGATAACGCTCGGCCACATGCATTCCAAAGATTGGAGCAGTTCGAATGGGAAACGATGCCCCTCCCACCGTATTCGCCGGACATTGCCCCATTTGATTATCATTTATTCCGCAGTCTTCAAAATCATTTGGACGAAAAAAATAAGAACTCCGTAGACGAAGTCAGAAAAGTACTGGATTAGTATTTTTAATCACGGACAAGTGAATCTTGGAAGAGTGAACTTGTAAGTCCACCAGATAGATGGGAGAGCATTGTAGAAAATGAGAGTATATTTTAGATTAAAAAAGAACTCTGTTTATCTTAATTTTGAAAGATAAAAGTA
>NC_042999.1:37297499-37319999 GCF_006345805.1 Octopus sinensis | reverse complement strand
TATGTGTGTACATAAATATATATGTGTATATATATATATATAATATATATATATATATTATATAATATATATATATATATATATATGATAGGATAGGATATGATATTATATAATATGATATTCACTTGTGAAGATGTGATACCGGTGTCACTTTTCACAATACACTGTGTAATAAGCAAATCGAAAATATTACATCAGAGACGCTAATAGGTAGAATTTGCACAGCATCAGATTAAAGTCATTAAATCACTTAGTATCGTCCTTTCTGCATTCTTCATTGAAATCCTATAGGAATCGATTTTGCCTTTCATTGCCTCTATGTTGATAAAATATTATGCTTTATCCAATAGACTGCATCACTCATAAAAAAACAAGCTTCTGGACCAAACAAAAGACGTTATTTTCTGCGCTGATAAAATTAAGGATACATCGATAAAGTTCAAAAAACAGCGTGCCGTTTCCAGTGTCAGAGGAGGGAAATTCTCATCTATGGAAACAAAAAAGAGCAGAAAAAACAAAGGTTAGCGTCAAACATGTAAAATATTTCAAAGAGTGAGAGAGAGAGAGAGAGAGAGAGAGAGAGAGAGAGAGAGAGAGAGAGTGTGTGTGTGTGTGTGTGGTGTGTGTGTGTGTGTGTGTGTGTGTGTACACATATACATGTGTGAGTGCTGATGGTGGTCTTTATGTTCAGATATAATCAGTTATAATCCTTTCTACAATAGGCAACAAGGCCTGGAATCTTGGGGGGGAAGGGGGAGCAGTCGATTCCATCGACCCCAGTGCTCAACTGGTTCTTATCATACAGACCTCGAAGGAATGAGAGGCAAAGTCGACCTCGGCGGAATTTGAACTCAGAATGTAGGTACTAGCGAAATGCTGCTAAGCGTTTTTCCCGGCGTGCTAATGATTCTGCCAGCTCGCCATCTTACGTTGAGTTGTAATAAAAACAATTTTACATTTACCTGATGGGCTGCTCTCTACTTTTATTGTTCTTAAACAAAAAATATTGTTGACGGTGACTTCGAGGGTTTGGGCCAACAAAACCATCATCGGATCAAATGTCTGCATTCCAAACGAATATAAATCCATAAAAATGTTTTAGCCCGAAGGCCACGGCCATGCTGGGGCACCACCGCTGTTTAAACAGATTCTATAAATTCTTCCTGTAAAGACGTGTGGTTTAGTGGTTTGGGTGTTTGGCTCACCATCGTGGAATCGCTAGTTCGATTTCCAGTGGCACGTTGTGTTCTTGAGCAAAACGCTTTATTTCACATTGCTCCAGTTTACACAGCTGGCAAAAATGAGTGGTCCCAGTGTTTCAAAGGTCCAGCCTTGTCCCATTCTGTATCACCCTCAATCTCCCCGAGAACTACGTTAAGGGTACGCGAGTCTTTGGAGTGTTCAGCACGATAATTTCCCGAACAAACTGCTCCGTTGATCGGATCAGCTGGAACCCTCGTTGCGTAACCGACGAACTGCCAGTTTTGAAGTCCTCCCTGAGTGCTAGCTATATATCTATAACCTTGCAGTATTGACCTTATTACAATAGTAATAAGAAGTATGAATTTTAGTGGCATAGCGCCTCCCTATACTATCATGTGTGTGTGTGTGTGTGTGTGTGAGAGAGAGAGAGAGAGACAGAGAGAGAGAGAGAGAGAGAGAACATAAAGTTGTTTTCTTTTTTATTATGAAAAAATCTCTTACTTTCTGTCCAGAGTGGTTTGATAAACTCATACAGTTCAAATGCATCCAGCCACTCAGTGTCATCTGCGTATGTTTTCAAAGTATTATCTGGTTCCAAATCATCCTGAAAAGCAAATATATATATATACAAGGTGCGGTGAATATATAGTACTAAGTTTATCCAGTTTGACATTTCCAATTTTTATTCATCTATCAATCCAATAGTACTTAATAAGGCACTTTGGCTTGCTCATAACAAAGCTGGTCTCACCCGAGAAGAAATTAATGTTGTGTTGGCAGCCAGAAGATCTATTATTAAATTGGATGATAAGTTGTGGGTCCGTAAAGACACACCAGATAGTTTCGATATACCAATGGGAAGTTCTGATTCAGCACAGATAGCTGATTTGGTCTGCATATATATTCTTTTTGAAATGGCTGAAGAGTTCCCTAACATTTATGGAGGTCTATATCGTGATGATTGTTTACTTTACCTCCAAAATGTTTCCAACCGAAAGGCACAAAAAGTTAAGAATAGTTTAGTAAATTTTTTTGATGACGATATGACGAAGGCCAACTTTTTAGATATTACGCTTAATTTACACAGTGGCTCTTATTTCCCATATCGTAAACCGTTGACCAATCTTAAGTACATTAGCAAATTTAGTAATCATCCTGGAGCAATTACTAAGAACTTAGTTAAGAATATTTCATTTAGATTATCTAAATTATCTGCTAATGTTGACATATTCAATAATAACGCTGAATTCTATAACTCTGCCTTAATTAAAGCAGGTTATACAGAGAAAATTTTCTACATTGATTCTGCTCAGTCTAATTGTAAATTCAATAATGTAGATAAGATTTCTAGTCGTAAAAGAATTATTGATAACAAACATAACTTACGCACCGATACAAAGCGAATGAAGGCAGATAACCCTTATTTAATCCCCTATTATCGATCTAAAAGTAAATATAACACCTTCAAAAGTAATTACGCTATGAATACTAGTAAAGATATTTGGTTAATAATTCCTTACGGGAGACAAATTAAATCCAATCTCCCACTGCTGTTTCGTCATGCTATTGCAAGGAATTTTCCAAACAATTCTAGATTTTACTCTATTATCAATTCATATAAGGTTAGGATGGGTTTTTCAAACACAAAAAATCTCTTGCAAATTATCTCTTCTCATAATAACAAACTGTTAAATATTAATACATTTACTAATACTAACATTAATTTAGCTAATTCCATCCAACCCTCTAGAAATATTAATAACAAGGTTATTGTATCTGAAGTCAATTCCAATAGAATTAAGTTTATGTCAAGTAACTCTAAAATTAAAAATTCTATATACCAGTGTATAATCAGTACTCGTAATAAAGTACGATTTTACATTGGAAGCACATCGTTAGAGTTATCTAAAAGAATTTCTATCCATTACTCAACATTTAGGGATAGAAATAAACGCAATAGTACCGGTCTCAGCAAACTGATTTGGGATTTAAAAGACCACAATGAACAATTTCATTTAGAATGGTTGATACTCTCAATTTCGATACCATATGACAAAGGCAAGGAATTTTGTCTTCTTTGCAATTCTGAGCTATTTTTCATTATTTTTTCTAAAAATACTCTAGTAAACACGGTTATAGAGCGAGCATACAGATGTAAGCATTGGCAAAAACATACATTTAGTGCATATAAATAGTCTCTATCATTATATATAATTTAAACTTTAATTTCCTTTATATTTAACATTCACTATTGGTATCCCTACTCTTTCTGTTAGCTACTTGTGACGTTATATCATATAACGTTTTTTTTTTAAACAATATTAATAGCGTTCTGTCTATCGCTATACAAATCCATAATTTTTTGCTAAAATGTCTTATTGACAAGTTTCGCTTTTTTCACTTTCCTGAGGAGAAGATTGCATTGTTTATACCATTTATTCTTTTGAATAGTATCAGTGGAATTTTCGAAACATGTGTCGAAAGTAAAAATATTTGATTACACCTGCGTTAAACTCCATTTATTTATTCATATATATATATATATTATATATATATATATATATATATATAGATATATATTATATATATATATATATTATTGAATATATATATTTTGAATATATATATATATATATATCTATATATATATAAATATATATATACTTCCTCGATCTTCGTCCTGGCCCTAAAACCTGACACATCCTCCCACCTCCGTTTAGCTGAACTTGTCCTCTTTCTAAATTACTTTTCGTTCACGGGTGAAATTTACCATTAGGTCTCGGGAGTGACCATAGGAACGAGAACTGACCCCAACTATGCGAACTTGTTCGTTGGCTATGTTGAGACCCAAATATTCTCTCAGTTCACCGGTCTCACTCTTGAGCTATACGGTCGTTACATTGACGACTGTATCGGCGCGACCTCACTCTCCTGCAAACATTTTGACTCCTTCCTCTCTTTCATCCAGTCCTTCCACCCAACACTCGAATTTTCAATTCTATTTCCAACACCTCTGTCGACTTTCTCGACATTTCCACCCTCTAAAAACCCACACTCATACACTTATCTGAACATATTTTCCTTCCACCCTACCTGCACTAAACTGTCCATCCCTTACTCTCAGTACTTCCGCCTCCGCAGGCTTTGTAGTGATGACTATGACTTCGAGACACAAACCGCCATTTGCTACATATGTCTGTATTCGAACTGGCTTTGCACAGATGTCACCCGAACTTCCGCCTCCGTTGAGAACGGGAATTTATTTTCTCTCTCAGTTCGTCAGTCCCTCACGGTCTCAATTTGTCATCTCTCTTTATATAGACCCAACTCCACGCACCTCCCACTGCCCTTTCTCCTCTACCACACAATTTCTCTACACCGTTATACTCAGTACCCACACCACATACACCATTATGCCCCTACAGTATATAATGCACCTACACACCTGCACATTCCTTCCCAATCCACATACACTTTCACTTCCTCCCTCTCCACACATATACACACGTATAATAGCATGTACATAGTCAGGTGTCCACACCCTCAAACTCCTACCTTCCGTCACCCCTATTCCACCTCACACCTCCAACCAGGTCGACATAAGACATACATCCAACTGCAACACACACATACGTCAGATAGCGTCACACACACACACACACACACACACACACGCACGCACACACACAAACAAGTGCCTTTGCACACATATACAGACGCACGAACACAAAATATACACACACATATCATCTCCATATACACATACTCTTTATCCAACAGCCCCATATAAACACACGAACTGATAACAGAAGCACGCACACCCGCTCACACACACATATACATACTTATACATGAGACAGTCTTACACATTCCAACACATATACACACATCCACAGACACGCACACATAAATACATGGAGCACACACGCGCAAATCGCTCCATACACGTGCTCGTACTTGTTTACTTACACACATGCCTACACACGCACGCTCCGATGCATACACATACACACGCTCACATAATTTTCATACTCACACATGTGCTTGCCTACACACACATACATACGCGCTCACCCATACATATACACATGCATATTATTGTCACATATACACACATACTTGCATATACACACTTTAGTCAGGTCACTGTTGTCTCCCTTGCTACCCTTGTCTCCAACCACTTCCTTCCTTCCGGTCAAATTCGATATGTGCAGCCATTAATCTAGATGCGTTTGTTTTCTCTCCGTTTTCTTTTTTTTTTTTTTTCGTCTCTCAATCGGTTTTCTTTCCTCATTCTTTTCTGTAGACGTGCGTAGGCTCGAAACATCAAAAGGACTCCCATTTTCCCTGTTTGTTGTTTCTTCTCGTCTCTGCCTTTTGTTTTTCGTTTATTGTACTATTTTGAAGCACACATACACACACACACTCTCACACACATACTTACTCACCCACACACACACACAGATAGATGAAAAGATAGATGTATAAAGACACAGACAGATATACATCATAATGATATGGTATTAATTCTTTACACACTACTTATATCCAATATGAAATGAAAGGTCAATTTAAATCTGCTGTCAATACAAATTAACCTTAAGAATAAGCCACTTAGAAAACCTCCATCTATTCAAATGTCTTTCGCTTTGGGAAAAACAAACTGAACACCATCACTGCTTTTCCTAATGTCATATAATGTAAAAGCATCTGAAGCCACAAAAGACCTGTCCTTAGTCCCCAGTTTCATGGCGGTAAAGTATGAGAGAGAAATTTCTGGGATTATATTTGTTCCTGACTAAAACATCAACAGAATATAGTCATCCAAACGGACAATTTTAAGAGTGCTAATATATAAGAGTTGACATTTAAAGTCGTAGATCTGGCAGAATCGTTAGTGAATAGGACAAAAATACTTAGGCGAAATCCTTCTGGTTCTTTACGTTCTGAGTTTAAACAATTATTGCAACTTACAATCTATATTTATTTATCCAACATATTTTCAAGTCATCCATGTTGCCTCTATATCAGCTATTATCATAAAACTTTGGACTGTTTATTTATTTTATATTGTGACTAGCAGTATCGCCCGGCGTTGCTCGGGTTTGTAAGGGAAATAACTATATAAGCATTTTTAGAGAGTTATAGCCAAAAAATAGCAAAACAAATGCATTAAATTGAAAAAAAATTAAGGTAAATTTTTCTTTAATCGTTGACACATCGTAGATATTTTTAGAGAGTTACTTCCCTTATATAAAAGCGAAAAAATGCATTAAAATGGAAAATGATGGTAATTTTTTTTTAAATCGTAGACTCATCGTAGACGCGCGCTAATACCAGAGGGCTCGTTTGTTATTCTGGGGTAATTTCTGTAAAATTATTAAAATTTGTTCAAACATCGCTATAGAAAATGGGTTATTAGCTAATATTCAATTGGGTATACAAAAAATTTTACGATAGATTGTTATTCTGGGTAACTTTCTGATACCCATAATAATATTTATGGCAAAAATAGGCCTTAATTTCAGTTAAGATGTGGGAAATAACAAACTATCCTTTCTTTCGGTTGGTTTACGTTTAGCGTAATGATTTCAAATAGGCTCATTCGAAAAAGTAAATAGAAATAGTCTAAGGCTTTACTCTTCTGGGAAAGTCTGTGGCTTGGTCCAGTTTCTTCAGAAAACTCACCGAAAGACCAGTTTTTAAATTTTCACTCCATTCAGGTACCAATTCGTTTCTTTATCGCTGTCGGATTCACTGTTTTCACTTTAATAGCTGCAAACTTGCAAAGACAAAGGAGGAGAAGGGTGATAGCGTCAGTGAAACAATTCGCTCCTTTGTGTGTGTGTGCGTTTGCGTGTGGTGTAACCAGACTAAGAAAGCATTTGACACACACCAACCAGAATGTGAGTTTCTCTGTAAATTTTGCTTAATTGGAGTTTAAATTTTAAAAACTGGACCTGGCATGCGCGATGCATTGTACTCTTAAAATTGCTAGGTAATTGTAATTGAAGAAATCCTATATTGTAGATTTGTATAACTCCCAAAGGGAGGCAGATAAATCTGCCTTTTATAATAAGAGATTAGTGAACGATAACGTCGTTGGTTACAGGTTTCCAAGAGGTGAATCACTGGTTCACAGTAATTCTGCCGGGCTTCTGCAGTTTTCATTTTTTGATTTCATTGGTAGATAACACTTGCCCAAGGTGTTGGGCAGTGGCATCGATATCGAAAGCGCATTGTTGCGAAGCCAGCGTCTTAAACGCTCAACCATTCCTAACGAATATGATTCGCAACAATGATTTAAGTGCGTAAATAACAAAAACTACATCATATTAATGAAGATAGATAGATAGATAGATAGATAGATAGATAGATAGATAGATAGATAGATAGATAGATAGATAGATAGATAGATAGATAGATAGATAGATAGATAGATAGATAGATAGATAGAGGGAGAATTTTTGAATTTGGTTAGCGAGATTCTTCATGTAGACTCGTGTATTGAAACAGATTTTGTTGCGTCTCGGGAGAGCCATTACGTCAATAATAACGCGCATTACGTGTGTTAGTCATTGATGTAATGACCCTCCCGAGAAACAAGATCTCTGAAAAGTTAGAAGGAATAACGAATACTGTACTTACATTAGAAATACACGGTGGTTGGTCAACTGAACTGTAAAGAAATGGAAATGAATATCTTTGTGATGAATGGAATACGTATAGTGAGAAATAAGTATGAGTCATCAGCTGAAAGGTAATCTTCTCAACAATATTTGTCATATTTTAGGAAACTGGGTATCTTCTTGCATTCTGGTTACAGTCTATTTATGTCATAAAAATTCATGTCCACTTTTAATCAATATGTACATGTGTATTCTTTGAACAATATTTTTCTCGACCATTCCAACTTAATAATACATTTATAAAATACACTTGACTTAACAGAACAGGAGGGTACATATGGGTTGGAAGAGTCGCTGAAGAGGTCACAGATGTGTGACGAAAGATTTCCAGACAATGGGCATTAAATAAAATAACAACAATAATAAACTAGTGAAGAACAAATATACAGTGCGTGTGTTTATTTGACAGGAAACAAGATGACCGTCCCGAATCAAAAGCAATAGAATATATTTCTATTAAAGAAAATTATTAAACATAATATTCTGATATAATAATCTGAAAAAAAAAATGAAGATACTTGCCTGTTTTTCCTAACCCAGATATAATATGTATTTTTCCAGTCTATCAAGCAAGTAGCATTTTACGAGACTGTTTGAATAAAGTTGAGATTGGTGTCATTGTTGTTGTTATTAATCTAGCACCAGATAGTTTCGAACAAATTCACCAGGAGTGGCTGTGTGGTAAATAGCTTGCTAACCAACCACATGGTTCCGGGTTCAGTCCCACTGCGTGGCATCTTGGGCAAGTGTCTTCTGCTATAGCTCCGGGCCGACCAATGCCTTGTGAGTGGATTTGATAGACGGAAACTGAAAGAAGCTTGTCGTATATATGTATATATATATATATATATATATATATATATATATATATATATATATATATATATATATATATATATGTATGTGTGTGTGTGTTTGTCCCCCTAGCATCGCTTGATAACCGATGCTGGTGTGTTTACGTCCCCGTCACTTAGCGGTTCGACAAAAGAGACCGATAGAATAAGTACTGGGCTTACAAAGAATAAGTCCCGGGGTCGATTTGCTCGACTAAAGGCGGTGCTCCAGCATGGCCGCAGTCAAATGACTGAAACAAGTAAAAGAGTAAAAGAGAAAAGAGATATCAGGCAATCCCATATTTTCTATTTTTTTCTTTATTTCTTTGTTCTTCAGTCATAGTCTATTTTGGATTATATTATATTGTTTTCGGTATACTTGGGATTGATTTGGGGTATTTTGTCTACTATTTCTAGCTAATCAATCTCCCGCGTTGGCTTTATATATTGATATAAAAAAGGATAATATATGAAATATAGCTTACAAATTCAGTAGCTGGAGAATTTTGTGCGATTGGCAAGTTAAGATAGGGGGGCATGCAATAATCGCTCGTTCCAATATATCTTGCCACTAATATATCCTGGACTTTGTAGAACCACTCTCTTGATTATAAAATGATCGAGAAAATAATATTTTCTTCTCTAAGCACAAGGCCCGAAATTTTGGGGGAGGTGGGGGCTAGTCGATTAGATCGACCCCAGTACGCAGCTCGTACTTAGTTTATCGACTCCGAAAGGATGAAAGGCAGAATCGACCTCGACGGAATTTGAACTCAAAACGTAAAAACAGGCGAAATACCTATTTCTTTACTACCCACAAGGGGCTAAACACAGAGAGGACAAACAAGGACAGACATAGAGATTAAGTCGATTACATCGACCCCAGTGCGTAACTGGTACTTAATTTATCGACCCCGAAAGGATGAAAGGCAAAGTCGACCTCGGCGGAATTTGAACTCAGAACGTAATGGCAGACGAAATGCCTATTTCTTTACTACCCACAAGGGGCTAAACACAGAGAGGACAAACAAGGACAGACAAACGAATTAAGTCGATTATATCGACCCCAGTGCGTAACTGGTACTTAATTTATCGACCCCGAAAGGACGAAAGGCAAAGTCAAGCGCGGCGGAATTTGAACTCAGAACGTAACGGCAGACGAAATACAGCTACGCATTTCGCCCGGCGTGCTAACGTGTCTGCCAGCGCACCGCCTTATCAAGAAAATAATATTGTAGCCTTAAAATTTGTCTTCTGTATGTATACAGGACATGAATCACTTCAGCCGATACATTACGGCCTTCAAGGCTTTTAACATCCAGTGTCCACAGAGGATTTTTCTGTCTCTTGGGGAGATAAGATAATGCGCAAAGAAGTCCTTCGTCGAACCGCAGAATCTTCCATAAACTCCTATACTTGCAATATTATTTTCACCCTAAATTTATAAACTTCTAGATAGATTATGACGTAATTAAGAAAGTAAAATCATAGATACAAGATTTTTAGGCAAGACTAAGTGTATTTTTATTCTGATTTCTTATACAAGACGCCTGGCCCTCTAAAAGTGTTCTGCGTGCATTTTATCGAGGTACCAACAGATGAAAACTTTAAAAAATTCTTCGGTGAACTCTCCTATCGAGGATTATTCATCTTATGTAGTGCTGGAGTAACCAATACTCTCTGTAAAGTAGGTTTAAGTGATTGGCAATAGGAAGGGCATTCATTCGTAGTAACCAAGCTAAATAGATGTACGAGCTCCTGTCTCCAAGAGCAGTAGCTTCCAATGAGAAATAATTCGGACCGTGATTAACCCATTCCAACTCCACTGGGAACTAGACATAGAAATTATGGAAGTCAAGCTAATCGAGTATTCTGGAAGCATGAACAGTAACTTCGATGTTGGCAGGATTTAATCTCTGAAAGGAAGGGATGTAACAAAGTGCTTCAAGGTATTCTTTGTCAGGTACTCCAATGGCAGTAGTTTTCTCCCTTTTGGTATATGTAATAATGATTTTAACTTTTGGCACAAGGCCAGCAATTTCGAAGGAAGGGAAAAGTCGATTACATCGACCCCAGTATTCAACTGGTACTTATTTATTTTATCAACTCCGAAATGATGAAAGGCAAAGTGGACCTCGGCGGAATTTGAATTCAGAACGTAAAGATGGACGAAATGCCGCTCAACAGTTTGTACGGCGTGCTAACGATTCTTATTTCTTTGTTACCCACAAGGGGCTGAATACAGAGGGGACAAACAAGGACAGACAAACGGATTAAGTCGATTATATCGACCCCAGTGTGTAACTGGTACTTAATTTATCGACCCCGGAAGGATGAAAGGCAAAGTCGACCCCGGTGGAATTTGAACTCAGAACGTAACGGCAGACGAAATACTGCTAATCACTTCGCCCGGCGTGCTAACGATTCTAGCAGCTCGCCGCCTTCGGTATATGCAATAATATCAAAGTAATACAATTGCCTACTACATATTTGTTAAATATTTGAGAAATTTGTGGACGCTTCTCATCTTAGATATAGCAACCAAAAATTCATATCCAAGTGTTTTTAAAATTACTACGCAAGATGGAAGCACTCCTCTTTAGCACTCCGTCGGTTACGACGATGAGGGTTCCGGTTGATCCGATCAACGGAACAGCCTGCTCGTGAAATTAACGTGTAAGTGGCTGAGCACTCCACAGACACGTGTACCCTTAACGTAGTTCTCGGGGATATTCAGCGTGACACAGAGAGTAACAATGCCGGCCCTTTGAAATACAGGTACAACAGAAACAGGAAGTAAGAGTGAGAGAAAGTTGTGGTGAAAGAGTACAGTAGGGATCACCACCATCCTGCCGGAGCCTCGTGGAGCTTTAGGTGTTTTCGCTCAATAAACACTCACAATGCCCGGTCTAGGAATCGAAACCGCGATCCTACGACCGCGAGTCCACTGCCCTAACTACTGGGCCATTGCGCCTCCACTACGCAAGATAATATTGTGTTAAATACATAATGCGTAAATTAAAAGGTGCTATTCTTATTGCTACAATGCTTTTGATCATATATTTGCTAGGAGTCGACTTGGGCCAAAACTCGCTGTTCACTGTGCATATAACGGTTTATTATCGGTTGGCAGATATCATTTTGTTCGCTGAAATTATAAACATGACCATCGGCTCTTATTAGATTCATTGGTGCGGAGGTACTTCTTGCTGACAAGACTCATGTTGAAACACTGTTTTCCAAAATCCTTTTCATTCGTGAATCGAGTATGTTATGAAGACATATCTTTATATATAAAAGTGAAGTTGTGTGTCCGTCTCCTACGATTTAGATTCCTAACTACTCCCACATTTTGCGGTGCAGTGTAACCAAAAGCGGGTATCTTATAGTCGTGATTCATATCGAGCCCTTCTGGGTATTAGCGCGCGTCTACGATGAGTCTACGATTTTAAAAAACATTTTCCATCATTTTTTCCCATTTTTAATGCATTTTTTTGCTATTATGTAAGGGAAGTAACTCTCTAAAAATTTATTATTAAATCTCAGAACGTAAAAAGCTACAGTAACACCCCTTTCCTTTGAGGTTAGCCATATTGAGATGGCTATTATACTTTACATCTCTAAAAATGCTTATATAGTTATTTCCCTTACAAACCCGAGCAACGCCGGGCGATACTGCTAGTTCGTCATAAAGGAAAAAATTGATCTCCAGTGACGAACAGAACAGCGATTAGTATATTCACGTTCGAATCTACTGGAACGTATTAAGAATAAATATGCAAGTATCGTTTTGAATCTCACTGTTCACTGCATATAATAATTTGCTACTTACTAAATTTTGGTAATAAACAAATGCAGATTAGATTTAGAAAATTATTCCATACTTTACTTTTATTTTTATAAATATTCGAAGTAGACCAACACCATGTCCACCGATTCTACCATCCATCCATCACTTTTGGTGTACTCTTTACTCTTTTACTTGTTTTAGTCATTTGACTGCGGCCATGCTGGGGCACCGCCTTTAGTCGACCAAATCGACCCCAGGACTTATTCTTTGTAAGCCTAGTACTTATTCTATCGGTCTCTTTTGCCGAACCGCTAAGTGACGGGGACGTAAACACACCAGCATCGGTTGTCAAGCAATGCTAGGGGGACAAACACAGACACACAAACATACACACACAACACACACACACACCACACACACACACACACACACATATATATATATATATATATATATATATATATATATATATATATATATCTACATGCATATATACGACGGGCTTCTTTCAGTTTCCGTCTACCAAATCCACTCACAAGGCTTTGGTTGGCCCGAGGCTATAGTAGAAGACACTTACCCAAGGTGCCACACAGTGGGACTGAACCCGGAACCATGTGGTTGGTAAGCAAGCTACTTACCACACAGCCACTCCTGCGCCTATATTAATATTGTTTGCAGTCTCTCGAGTCCGTGAAAGACAATTCCCCATTTTTTTTGCTGAACAACGTGCAAATATGATTTGTTTATAGTGATCAAATATTTGTGCTGTACATTAGCACACAGTCTTTCCATCAAATTGACATTACCTGTACAGGTGCACGGTGTACCACATGTCAGATGCCGAAGTGATTATTATAGAGCAATGTGAAATGAAGTACTTTGCTTAAGAACACAACGCACTGACCGGTCCGGGGATCGAAACCACAGTCCGGGGATCGAAACCACGAACGGTGATCGTGAGTAAATACCCTAAGCATTAGGTTACGCGCCCTCACTAGTATATAAATATATGACAATAAGATTAGCATGAAATATTTTCAAAGTCATGACTTTATTTGCTTCAGTCTCTGGACTGCAGCCATACCGTAACAGCGCCTGGATAGGGTTAGACGAACAAATAGGACCCAGGATTTAATATTTTTTTAAAAGTCTGGTACTTATTTTACCGGTCCCTTTTCCCTAACTGCTAAGTTAAGGAGACGTACACCGGCTGTCAAGCAGTGTGGTAAGGAAACAAACACAAGCACAAACACGCGTGCACATACATATATATTTACATATAGACGATGGGCTCTCCACACAATTTCCGTCGACCAAATTCACTCACAAGGGCAATGGTTGGCCCGGAGCTATAGCAGAAGAGACTTGCCCAAGGTGCCACGCAGTGGGACTGAAACCTAAAATCATGTGGTTGCAAAACAGGTTTCTTAACCACACACCCATGTCTGAACCCAACAATTAGAATTTGTTCCTTTTTCGATTGGCTACCAAATAATCGTGGCCTTTAAGTGAAAGTGTTCGGTTCATGATCACAAGGTCGTTGTGTCCTTGAGAAAGACCCTTCATTTCACATCAGTCCAGTCTACTCAATTATAATAGGTACCAGCTTGGTACTGTACTAGTACTAAACTGGTACTTCTCCTCCCTCCAGCTATCGTATCCGCGATGATCAAAGTAAGGGAGCCGAGCTGAGATGTTGACGTCTGTTCGTAATTAGACGGGCATCTAAAAGCAATTAACAAAAACAAGCATGGCCCTGTAGGCGCAGGAATGACTATATGATAAGGAGCTTGCTTTCCAGCCACATGACTCTGGGTTCATTCTCACTGCGTGGCACCTTCATTAAGTGTCTTCTACTATAGCTTCGAGCTGTAAGTGGATTTCGTAGACGGAAACGGAAAGAATCCCATCGTATATGTGTGTGTGTGTCTTTTGTATTCGTTTCCTACCACCGTTTGTTAACCGGTGTTAGTGTGTTTACGTCTACGTGACTTAGCGGCTCAGTAAAAAGAGACCGATAGAATACCAGATTTAACAAAAGTAAGTACTGAGATTGATTCGTCCAACTAAAAATTCTTGAAGGTGGTAACTCCTGCATAGCCGCAGCCAAATGACTAAAACAAGTAAAAGGTAAAAGATGGTACATGTAACCAAGCCATACTCACTTACAAAAGTAACGGCCTACTGTACCCTACACTGCAACTTAAAAGAAAAATGTTTGACTGACCTTGAAACCACTTTGGTTTGAGAGAAAACCCGCAAGAGAAAACGAGACTCTTTGTTTTTCATCTGTGTAAAGGGTATGATGACGTATTTTCCTGGTTTCAGAGTAAGATACTTCGTATTTTCGCGCCATTCTGTTTCTTCGGCTCTACATTCGAATCTCAAAGACTCATCGCTGAAATTATCATCACTAAGAGGTTGTGGGGCGTTTTTCTTAATCTGAAATGAAAATACGTTTACATTTTTATTTGTTTCAGTCATTAGACTGCGGCCATGCTGGGGCACCGCCTTGAAGAATTTCAGTCGAACGAATCGACCCCAGTACTTATTTTCATAAAGTCTGTTATCTCCGGGACATAAACACCCCAACACAGGTTGTCAAACGGTGGCGAGGGACAAACACACGCGCACACACGCACACATGCACATACATATACGACAGGCTTCTTTCACTTTCCGTTACAAGGCTTTAATCGGCCCGAGGATTTAGTAGATGATACTTGCCCAAGGTGACACGCAGTGGGACTGAACCCGGAATTATGTGGTCGGGAAGCAAGCTTTTTACCACACAGCCAGGCCAGCGAATATGTAATATTTAAGTATACTTAAGTATATTTAATCCATTTTGAAGGCGGCGAGCTGGCAGAAACGTTAGCACGCCGGGCGAAATGCTTAGCGGTATTTCGTCTGCCGTTACGTTCTGAGTTCAAATTCCGCCGAGGTCGACTTTGCCTTTCATCCTTTCGGGGTCGATAAATAAAGTACCAGTTACGCACTGGGGTCGATGTAATCGACTTAATTCGTTTGTCTGTCTTTGTTTGTCCCCTCTATGTTTAGTCCCTTGTGGGTAATAAAGAAACATATTTAATCCATTTATTTATTTAAAATGCAGGTACAGTTATGTAGTGAGGAATTTCTCTTCACAACCACATTATTTCAAATTTCAGTTTCAGACCCATTTTGCGGGAACATAGACGAATGTCTTCTACGGTAGCCTGGGCCGATCAATTCCTTACTAGTTAATTTAGTTTACAGAAACTTTTTGGAAGAAACTTTTTCGTGAGCTCGTTTTCGGGTTTGGGTTACACTGCTTAACAACTGATGTTGGTTTGTTTATATCCGCGTTACCTCTGAGTTCAAATCACTCAGATATAGATTTTTACTTTTCATCTTTCTCCGGTCGAAAACAGAAATACCAATCAACTATTGGGATTGATAAAACAAGTGCCAGTTGACTACTGGAACTCAAACATAATCTACTACTCCCTCCCGCTAAATTTCCCTCCTTGTGACCTCAAAGAAATAATTATTACCTCTGCCTTAGTCGTATTTGTTTGTTTGTGGACAAGATATCTCAGGAACCGCTAGATGGATTCGGATGTTTGGCCTTGTGACTGGTACGAATTGATTAGATTTTGGAATCGATCCGGTACCAGACAAGGATTCTGGATTATTTTTCCTGATTTTTTACTTAATTTTTGAGAGCGGTCGGGTTCATTTTTAGTATTCTCGTTTGTGAAAGCAGTCGAGTTTATCTCAGATATTCTCATTTTAAAAATCATCTCAGGCTAATCGTTGAGAGGATGTTGGTGTTGCCTTGGCAGAGGTTTGCGCTCTCTGAGTGCTCATGTTGTTGTTGTTGTTGTTGTTGTTGTTGTTGTTATTATTATTATTATTATTATTATTATTATTATTATTATTATTATTATTATTAGAGTAGCTGTGGCGGCGACCAGGCAAAATCGTCAGTACGCGGCATTTCGTGTCTTTACGCTTAAAGTTCAAATTCTACCGAGTTCCTTTGCCTTTCATCTTTTCGAAGTCGATAAAATAAGTATCATTTGAGCACTGGAGTCGATGTAGTCAGCTTACCCCCTCACCCCTAAACTTGCTGGTCTTGAACCAAAATTTGAAACTATTATTATTATTATTATTATTATTATTATTATTATTATTATTATTATAGTAGCTATGGTGGCGAGCGGGCAGAATCGTCAGTATATCGGACAACATGCTTAGTTGTATTTCATCTATCTTTATGTTCTGAGTTCGATTTTGCTCTTCATCTTTTCGGAGTCGATGAAATAGATACCAGTCAAATTCTGGGATTGACGTAATCGACTTAACACCCCAACACCCACAAAAAATTCAGGCCTTGTGCCAATAATAGAAAGGATTGTTATAAAGTCAGCGAATTAGTAAAATCGCTAGCACGTCGGAAAAAAAGTCTCCGTTAAAATACACGAAAAAAATAGTAATATGAAAGAAACATACCCGGTGAACATCAAACCCAATGAAAATATCCATGCGGTTCCGATTCTTCTCCATTATTTCCATAAGGGAGATGATGACTGGAGTTTCGTCCTTTTCATCCTCCAAGTCAAGCAGAAACTGGGGATTGGACCAGTAAGACTCTTCGAAAGAAAAAGAAATGAAGAATATTATGGGATTTGGAAAAATGAGTAGGATTGCAGTACAAAATGAAAAGAGTATACGACGTTAGTAAAATAAAAGGGTAGAATAATCTTAGAGTTTTACTTGGAGTTTTAATTGTTTGACAAGGAACTTGGCCATGTGTTGTAATCGTGAAAGACACCTGTGTGCAATAACTGGAGCAACTATAGGGTGGTTGAAAATCGGTTGTGGTGGCCATTCAGATTTTGGATATACCGTTATTTTCAGTTTCGTTTTATTTTGTAATAGCATTTTTTGTAATAGCATCAAAATGTGTGTGTGTGAGATAGAGAGAGAGGAGGAGGAGGAGGAGAGAGGGAGAGAGAGAGAAGAGCATGGTAACTGGTACTTATTTAATCGACCCCGAAGGATGAAAGGCAAAGTCGACCTCGGCGGAATTTGAACTCAGTACGTCACGGCAGACGAAATACCAATTTCTTTACTGCCCACAAGGAGCTAAACACAGAGGGGACAAACAAGGACAGACAAACGGATTATGTCGATTATATCGACCCCAATGCGTAACTAGTACTTATTTAATCGACCCCGAAAGGATGAAAAGCAAAGTCGACCTTGGCGGAATTTCAACTCAGAACGTAACGGCAGACGAAATATGGCTAAGCATTTCGCCCGGCGTGCTAACGTTTCTGCCAGCTCGCCGCCTTTTTTTTTTAACGTTTCTTATTTCTTTATAACCCGAATGAAATTCTGCTAAGCATTTTGTCTGGTGTGCTGACAATCCTGCCAGCTTTCTGCCTTCATGTGAGTCTATAAATGTGAGTCTATATCATGGCATTACGGCGATGCTGTTACTTAAAGAAATCACTTTCGTCCTAATTATTAAATTTTATTCGTTGGATTTAGACGAACTAATGAAATCCTGCATGAAACTTGTTAGGTACCATCTCCAGGTTTTAGCTTGAAAACCAACATACTGACCGACCGATTCACTGTTGTAATCATAACTCACGGCAGAAATCACTCACAATTGAAGCTCTGTTCCGAGAGAAAGATGGCCAGATCTATTCAACCACAAGAAACTGGAATATCTCTTTCCCTAAAGGAACTGTTGCTTGAATTCACTTTAATTTAGACAACGAGGTTCGAAAATCTTTGCAGAATTGTTACTCAATTTATAATTGTTCTATCAGTGCAAAAATGGCTGTATGGTTAAGAAGCTTGCTTCGCAATCAATGGATTCGGGTTCTATTTCACTGCGTGGCAACTTCAGAAGTAGTTTCTAGGC
Organism: Octopus sinensis; assembly: GCF_006345805.1. Taxonomy (NCBI): domain Eukaryota; kingdom Metazoa; phylum Mollusca; class Cephalopoda; order Octopoda; family Octopodidae; genus Octopus; species Octopus sinensis. The sequence goes on along the minus strand of NC_042999.1, from coordinate 37,301,561 downwards.
GTAGGAGTGGCTGTGTGGTAAGTAGCTTGCTTACGAATCATATAGTACCGGGTTCAGTCCCACTGCGTGGCACCTTGGGCAAAGTGTCTTCTACTGTAACCTCGGGCCGACCAAAGCCTTGTGAGTGGATTTGGTAGACAGAAACTGAAAGAAGCCCGTCGTATATATATATGTGTGTGTGTGTGTGTGTGTGTGTGGTGTGTGTGTGTGTGTGTGGTGTGTGTGTGTGCTTGTGTGTCTGTGTGCTTGTGTGTCTGTGTTTGTCCTCCCCAACATGGCTTGACAACCGATGCTGATGTGTTTACGTCCCCGTAACTTAGCGGATAGAATAAGTACTAGGCTAACAAAGAATAAGTCCTGGGGTCAATTTGCTCGACTAAAGGCGTTGCTCCAGCATGGCCACAGTCAAATGACTGAAACAATTAAAAGAGTAAAAGAGTAACCACGCGTAAACCAATACCATGTAAGAGAAATTGGGGTGACGGAAACTGTTCGGACACCTATCGCATACATATGTCTGCATATGTTTGTATTTCTGTACATAACGTAGTAGTTCGACATATGAAGAATGATAAAACAAATGCTAAGCTTAAAAATAAGTAGAGAGGTTGGTTTGATCGTATAAACCTTCGAATGAGGTACCCCAGAAGTCCTATAACTAAAACCAATAAAAGAATAAACATAAAAACAATTTCCCACCTCAATATTAATCAATAATTTTTGTGGTAAAGATCCATTAAAAGTTTCAGCGTGAAAAATATCAGAAATCAATTAAACGATAAATATGTTATTGATGTGTTATACGTTAAAAACCAATAATCAATTCAAGAATATTGTTCGTCTTCTATTTCTCTGTTAGTTCAGAGAGGCCACACGGTAAATATTTATAATGAAACATAGTTGTAAAATCAAATTGGTTACTTTGGATTACCAAACTTAATTTTGTCCTTCATTCAAGCCACTTTTCATAGCCATTTAGCATATTATCCCTGCATATCAATAAAATAAGTACCAATTGTATATTCGTATTATAGTAAGAAAGACCAAAACAGGATAGAAATTATGCTTACTGCTACTAGCTAGCTAACTTGATAGGGGGAGAGAAAGATGTGTGTATAAAAGGTATTTGAGGGCATACCTTTTTGGGGTTATTGCTGCATTTTTCGCTTTCAGAAAATAATAATGGCAGACCCTCAGCTTACTCAAGAAATGAAGAGGCGTGCTATTATTGTGATTATAAAGGCTGAGTATAGGGATTTAGAAATATCTCGAGTTTTATAAGTTGCCAGATCTTTCGTCTACAGAGTTTGTAATGAGCTAGAGACTGAAGATGGAAAAGCATTCTAAACGCTCTGGAATCATCAGAACACCTGAATTTATCTAGCAAGTTCACCAGACCATTGATTACAATCCCAGAAATGCATGAGGTTAATTGCAAAAGACCTCCATGTGTCAGAAGGAACAGTTAGAAATGTCGTCCACAAAGACATCAGATATATGTCTTATATGATGAGGAAAGGTCATTTTGTCAGAAAAAGCAAAAAAAAATCACTTCATCAGATCTAAAAGGCTCTTAAACAAACTGAAAAATCCAGCAGAAGAAAATTTGATTTGGTTTTTCTCAAACGAGAAAAATTTTGACCAAGATCAAAAAGTTAACAGAAGAAATGACAGATGGTTATGTGCAGACCCTTCTGAAGTTCCAAGTGTTATGCATATATAATTTCCTGCAACTGTCATAGTTTTAGGGGTTGTCAGCAATGAAGGACATGTGATGCCTCCTTACTTCTTTCGACAAGGCCTCAGACTTAACTCTGCCACCTACATTGAGGTCCTGGAAATAATTGTTAAACCCTGGATAGACAGTATATGCAATGGAAGGCCATATGTGTTTCAGTAAGAAACACATATTGGACATGGCTCTAGTAACACAGAAATGGATGGCTGAAAATTTTCATGATCACATAGCCTCTAACATTTGGCCTCCTAATTCCCCAGACCCCACCATGTGAAGTGTTGTTGAGAGAAAGGTCAATGAACCGCCCATAACACCAAAGTTTCTATGAAAGCTGCCATAGTCGGAGTAATGTCCAAAATGAACCAGGGCCACTTGATACGAGCATGTAGATGATTTAAATCTCATATAGAAGCAGTTGTTGAAGCTGAAGGTGGTTTTATTGAATAGCATTATAGAAAATAAGGTTTATTTTTATCCTCATAGAATTTTTTGATAAATGAAGTTATCTGTTATATTTTTTCTTATAAACATAAATCTGTCCTAAAATATCTTACGCACCCTGTATAAACGTGTGTGTGTGTGTGAGAGAGAGAGAGAGAGAGAAGAGAGAGAGAGAGAGAGAGAGTGTGTGTGTGTACGTATACGCACACATACACACACATATATAGACTTGCAGGTGGCTATGCCCACAGCCTTCGCAGGCTTTCAGAGACCAGCATATTATTGTTATTAACGTTCTCGAATATTTCCTGCGAGGAAAGACATGAGCAGTGAGTAAATTTTAGACTTTCTACGAAGGAAGTGACTGGATGCGGTGATTCGTACGAGAGACTGGGGCAGACGTGTCAAAAGTGATAAGAGAAGGTTATGAATAGTCGCATGGAGATGATATGAGTGTAGCGGCGAGCTGGCAGAAACACCGGGCGATATGCGTAGCCGTATTTCGTCTGTCGTTACGTTGTGAGTTCAAATTCCGCCGAGGTCGACTTTGCCTTTCATCCTTTCGGGGTCGATAAATTAAGTACCAGTTACGCACTGGGGTCGATGTAATCGACTTAATACCTATGTCTGTCCTTGTTTGTCCCCTCTGTGTTTAGCCCCTTGTGGGTAATAAAGAAATAGGTATGAGTGTAGCCAATACTGATAAACAGACGCCATGATAGTAGCAGTAGAAAAGCAGAGACAGTGTAACTACGGGACATAGGATAGAGCAGGTTTGTGAGTTACTTTATAACAGATAGTCGAGTGAGAGCAGAGGCTCGTGGCTTAGTGGTTAGGGTATTGGACTCGTGAGCCTAATATTGTGGTTTTGATTCCTGGACCAGTCGATGTGTTGTGTTCTTGAACAAAACACTTCATTCCATATTGTTCTCGTCACCTCAGCAAAAATTAATAATGTTGTGACAGGCTTGGCAAGCTAGCAGTGAATGGTGGATCTACCTAAAATAAATAAACAGATGGGACCTTCTGGACTGGTGGGCCATTGGCCTTACTGTTGTTGGATATTACCTTTCACTCGAGTGAGCCTGTTTGTATGAAATTTAAGGAAGAGGGAGACCTAAGCATAAATACAGTAATCCCTCACCATATTTATAATAAAATAAATATATACAAATTATGAAAATAATTTTAAAAATATACAATACAGTACTATTTCTACTTCGCGAATTTTCACCTATCGCGGGGGGGGGGGGGGTTGGAACGTAACACCCGCGAAAGTCGAGGGATTACTGTAGTTGTTTCTTTTCTTTAAATATTTTTATTGTATAAAGGTGGCGAGCTGGCAGAATCGTTAGGACGCCGAGAAAATGTTCAGTGACATTTCGTCCGTCTCTGCGTTCTGAGTTCAAATTCCGCCGAGGTTGACTTTACCTTTCATCTTTTCGGGGTCAATAGAATAAATACCATTTCAGCACTGGGCTCGATATAATCGACTTTCCCCACCGCCCGAAACTGCTAACCTTGTGCCAAAATTTGAAATCAATATTTAATGTTGTGAAGGCGGTTAGCAGGCAGAATCGTTAGCATAGTCAACTTTGCTTTTCATCCTTTTGGGGTCGACAAGATAAGTACCAGTTGAACATTGGGGTTGATCTAATCGTCTTATTCTACCACCACTAATCCACGAACTTGCTGGCCTTGTGCCAAAATTTGAAACCAATTAATTAATGCAAGAAGAACAAAAAAGATTTGTTAGTTTTGTTACGGGATTTAAGTTTGAGTGGAGGTTTAAGTATAATCTCATTATTACTTGTCTGCCTTTCAGGAAGGTAGCGAGCTGGCAGAATCGTTAGTACGCCGGGCAAAATGCTTGGCGATATTTC
>NC_042999.1:37257499-37292499 GCF_006345805.1 Octopus sinensis | reverse complement strand
AATTAAGTACCAGTTACGCACTGGGGTCGATGTAATCGACTTAATCCGTTTGTCTGTCCTTATCTCACTTTGCCTTTCATCCTTTCGGGGTCGATAAATTAAGTACCAGTTACGCACTGGGGTCGATGTAATCGACTTAATCCGTTTGTCTGTCCTTGTTTGTCCCTTCTCTGTTTAGCCCCTTGTGGGCAATAATGAAATAATATATCTCGCTTACTGACAAATGGTGTGTGTACACCTAGATCAGCTCGCAGCGCCACCTACAGACTGTAAGATGTTAACATTTCAGAGCAGTTGTCACCTCATCGATCACAGACACTAAGCAGACGACACTGCAAGCTGAATAAAGAGATTGCCTCTCTTATGCTTTTACAGTCACCGTACGGTGACTGGCAGCGCTATACGGCGGCTCACCGTAAGTAAATTAGGGAGGGGGAACGCGGAACAGTGATAAGTGAAATTGTAATGTTATCAGTCCAAATATGCTTGATGCAATGTCGTCTGCTTAATGTCTGTGACCGATGAGGAGACAACTACTCCGAAATGTGAACATCTCACAGTCTAGATAGGTGGCGCTGCGAACTGATCTAGGTGTATATACACCATTTGTCAGCGAGCGAGAAATATTCTCCGTGACAAAACGCAGTGAGTAACTTGTTCCCCAGCTCGAACGTGCATCAAGCATATTAGGACAGATAACATTACAATTTCATTTATCACTGCTTAGCGCTTACCCTCCGTAGTAAATGGATCCTCGTCAGGGATCTTTTCAATCTCAGTCACAGACTTTTTAATTAATTTTTTTAACTAAACAGTTTGAAACTTCGGATACTGGTTGAATGTGTCACGTAGAACACGGTTTACTCTTAACGTTTTTGACAAAATTTTGTATTTTAGAAGTTATTTCGTGTTAAAGCTGTTGTATTTGGGTAATTTTAACCAATCAATGATGTGTATTCAACTGAAGAAAGTTACTGCTGCTTGCGAAAGTAACAGAAGGGCTACAACTTCCGGGTCATCTGCTCATGAAAAAGAGCGAGAGAGAGAGAGAGGTGGGAGAAAAGTATAAAAGATAAGAAAGGTGGGTGAGAAAAACAGAAAGTTCTTTTATAAGTAATGGGTGAAAAACAACAGAAAGTTCTTTTATAGGGAATACATATGTTTGTGTGTGCGTGTGTATTTTTCCACCTTATCCAATGTGTCCTCTCGTTTATATAATGTTAGCGTGTGATATTGAGGGAGATTTGGCTGTTATTTCCAGCAAATCGTAGAGAGAGAGAACGGAGAGAGTGGTGGTGTGTTGACGATCTGAACAACTTATATAATCTTACCAACCCCCTACCACTGCATATTAATTTATTAAACCCTCTCCTGTTCCTTGCTTCCATTTGGGGTTTTATCAGCTTTACATATGAATGTGTGTGTGTGTGTGTGTGTGTGTGTGTGTGTGTATGCATTGGTGTGTGTGTGTGTACGTATACATGTACGTATATGTATGCAGCGTCCAAAACAGATGACCTGGATGTTGTTGCTCTTCCATTACTTTCGCAAACAGCAGTAACTTTCTTCAGCTGAATACACGTCAATGATTGGTTAAAATTACCCAAATACGACAGCTTTAACACGAAATAACTTCTAAAATACAAAATTTTGTCAAAAACGTTAAGAGTAAACCGTGTTGTTTTACGTGACACATTCAACCAGTATCTGGAGTTTCAGACTGTTTAGTTAAAAAGTAATAATTAAAAAATTCTGTGACTGAGATTGAAAAGATCCCTCGTCGGTTTCGAAGACGAACATTTACTCATTGCATTAGTGGCTGAGTATTCCAGAGATACGTATGTCACTAGTGTAATCTCAGAGAGAATCAGCATGACACAGTGTGTGTGTCACAATTTTAGGGGCTTGAGCTTCAGGCCGCCGACGGACTTCCACGCAGTTCTTGTCAATCCAATTTCACTCACAAGTTTTGGTTCGACAGGAGACAATAAGAAAATATATCTTCCCACGATGCGATGCATTGAAATAGAACCTACGATTGCATAGTGAACTTCTTATGTATTCAGCCATGATGCCTCCTTGCATTCAATAAAGATAAACGTCGCCCTTTTCAAGCCTAGCCAGGCTCATGGGCCCGGTTTCCCGGTTTCTGTAGCGTATGTGTTCCCCCCAGCTGGACGGGACGCCAGTCCATCGCAGCGTTACTCAAGAAACAGGAAGAGAGAGTGAAAGAAAGCTATGGCGAAAGAATACAACAGGGGTCGCTACCACCCCCTGCCGGAGCCTCGTGGAACTTTTAGGTGTTTTCGCTCAATAAACACACACAACGCCCGGTCTGGGAATCGAAACCGCGATCCTCCGACCGCGAGTCCGCTGCCCTAACCACTGGGCCATTGCGCCTCCACTTGCATTCAATATATTAGCAATAATTTAACTATTGTTTTGTTGTTGTTGTTTTTTCTTCTTCATGTGGATAACGCCTCTGAACCTTTCTAATAAAATCAGACAACAACAATGATTAAAAAGCCTTGTACATTTGAAAGTAAGATTACGTCCTGCTGAGTCTGCGATTCGATTTCGAGTCTTGATTGTAACCTTCAGAATATATCTTTATCTTTTGACCGACAGATTTAAAAAATTATTTTTGGTAACTAAACACTTTCAAACTTCGGACACTGGTAGAATGTGTCATATAAAACATGTTTTACTCTTTGCATTTTTGAGAAAAACTTATATTTATATTTATATTTATATTTACTTAGTTATTTCACCTTAAAGCTCTTGTATTTCGGTAATTTCAAGAGCAAAACATGTTTTATATGACACATTCTACCAGTGTCCGAAGTTTGAAAGTGTTTACTTACAAAAAATAATTTTTTTAATCTGTAGGTCAAAAGGTAAAGATCCCCTTCAGAATATATCTTTACCATTCCCTTCCATAGCTATCCGAAGAAAAGTAACTAAGAATTACTCCAGTGTATCATCCTTTATGTATTTTGATTATCATAACAAGATCCTGGGGCCAATATATGATTTTTTTAAAAGAAAAACGCATCAATTAGAAGTATAGTAAATAATTGTTTCAAACTTTGGCTCAGGGCTGGCAGTTTTTGAGGGGTGGGGCCGAGTCGATTATATTGACCCCATTACTTTAATAGCACTTATTTTGTCTACTCTGAAAGGCAAAGTCGACCTCGGCGGAATTTGAATTCAGAACGTGAAGACGGACGAAATGCCGCAAAGCACTTTGTCCGTCATGCTAACGATTCTGCAAGCTCACTGCCTTCGGAAGTATAATAAATGATTAAAAAAAAAACAAATGTTTTCAATTAAATTCAGGTTTTTAAATGTTCATTTTCTGCTCAAACATTCGAAATTTCGCAAGATTTTGCTATTTTTGATCCCTTTTGAACAAACATAAGCAAAATAGTGTACCTCAATTACAAACGAGTTTTCAGTTGTTCCATCAACTAAACTACCTTGCTCAAGGCCCCAAGACCCATTTTTTATGTATTTTAAGGGGAGGAGGCGCTGGGGATTTGAAAGAAGGACTGGGTGAAGAGGCATGGTATGAGAGAGGAAATGAGAGTGTCGCGGTGGTGGCGTGTGAGCTGATGGATGCAATGATGGGTGTGTGTGTGAACGAGGACATAACAGTGACGAAGGCGACAGTTTCAGATGAGTTGATAAAGGAGTACGAAGGGAAGACGAAGAGAACGATAAGAAAGGAAGGACTTTGGATTGGAGATGGGTAATGAAGGACAGGTAAGTGGTGCTGGCGGATGGGGCCGTTAGCATCGCTTTCATACTATCATTTTCATTTAAAATTCATTTCCCATAATTTTAATTTGTTCTATGTCCCCAATGTGTTGTAGTGTTTTTTTTTCTGTGTCGCCCCTAGTGGGTAATAAAGAAATAAAACTACCTTGCTCATTAAATAAGCATGTAAATGACTGAGTATTTCACAATAACTGAACATTTCCCGTTAAAGTGGTTCTGGAGCAGAGTCAGTGTAACACAGTGCCGATAAAAACGCTGGGTGTTAATTACAGATGCAATCCACCCCAAAGGATTTACAACTCAGTTTCCGTCAACCAAATTTCATTCACAAGCTCAGGTAGGCCGGAAGCTAAAATATAAAACACCTGTCCAAGATGCCACACAGTGGGTTCAAATTCAGGAATTTCGGATTGCGAAGCCAACTTCTCAACCATCCAATCAAACTACTTCTATAAATATAAGATTAGTAAAACTACCAATTATTAGTTTGTTTTTTTAAATAATTAATTGGTGTGAAAAGATTTTTTTTGTAAAATAGCTTCGATAGTTGATAACGAAATTATCTAAAGAAAAGCAAAGCAAGAATTTCATCATACCTGATTTCCTTTGTCCTCCAGACTGCTTATAAAGGCTTCCTTATCTTGATGGCACAAGTCTAAAAGGTCGAAGTATTTCATTACATCTCCGATGCTCATCCTATCAAGAATAACGAATCGTTTTAACCCTTTGATGTTCAGATTACTCTGTTAAATGTAATACTTTTTCACTCAAATTGTTTTGAATTAATCCTGGATCATCTTACAGTTTTAAGGTTTCAATGATGTGATTACTTATTTTTAGAATGGCATTGTAGGTTAGGTGTGAGAGGCTAGACATCGCCAGTTTGAATATAAAACATGTAGAATATATTGGGCCGGATTTGGCTAGTTTAAACACTAAAGGGTTAAAGGACATCTTTTCATGAAATCACTTACATTGTGTAATCAGTGAAGAATCGGCTCCGGGCAAATCATATACGAAACAATATTTTTCTGTAACTTTACAATTGAACTTCTTTTGTAATAAAGATTTATGCAGTTTTGCTGAACTGTAGTAATGCTAAATATAATATTTTTCGTATTGCAGACCCTAATATATACCATAGTCGTTTCATTTTTATGTACTCTTTTACTCTTTTACTTGTTTCGGTCATTTGACTGCGGCCATGCTGGAGCAACGCCTTTAGTCGAGCAAATCGACCCCAGGACTTATTCTTAGTATTTATTCTATCGGTCTCTTTTGCCGAACCGCTAAGTTATGGGGACGCAAACACACCAGCATTGGTTATCAATCGATGTTGGGGGGAGGACAAACACAGACACACACACACACATATATATATATGTATATATATATATGTATATATATATATATATATATGTATATATATATATATATATATGTATGTATATATATATATATATAGATATAGATATATAGATATATATACGACAGGCTTCTTTCAGTTTCCGTCTACCAAATCCACTCACAAGGCATTGGTCGGCCCGGGGCTATAGCAGAAGACACTTGCCCAAGATGCCACACAGTGGGACTGAACCATGTAGTTGGGAAGCAAGCTACTTACCACACAGCCACTCCTGCGTATATATATATGTATATATATATATGTGTGTGTGTGTGTGTGTGTGTGTGTGTGTGCGTGTGTGTGTGTTTGTGTGTCTGTGTTTGTACTCCCAACATCGCTTGACAACCGATGCTGGTGTGTTTACGTCCCCATAACTTAGTGGTTCGGCAAAACAGACCGATAGAATAAGTACTAGGCTTACAAATAATTAGTCCTGGGGTCGATTTGCTCGACTAAAGGCGGTGCTCCAGCATGGCTACAGTCAAATGACTGAAACAAGTAAAAGAGTAAAAGAGACAGAGTATAGCATTTAACCTTTTAGCTATAGAAATTTAAACATACGTGAATATATCTTGTTATTCTTTGCATACATAGAAAAATAATGGAGTATGCCCTGACATGTTTCATGTTGTGTTGACCGCTATATATTCTCTTTCTGAGAACTTATAGCAAATTGCTAATTAAATCTATCACAAATTAGAACTTAGCTGTAATTGTTTTTCTTCCACCGCATATTGACATTTTGGGATCTTTTCGGTTTGAACGGCAGTTGTTTAAAATAATTTCTGTATAACTAAAAAATTTTGTTTATAAAACATCTTTTTCTCTTGGCTATCTTGAGAAAATTCTATAGTTTGTAAGATATTTGATCTTTAATTTCTTGCATTTCGGCAATTTCAACCAACCAATGACGTCTATTGAGGTGAAAACGATTTCTGCCGTAGTGTGTCAACAACATTTATTTCCGGTGTCATATGAAATTGTCCCTGTTAATTATGATAAAAAAGGTACCCTGTGGCCATAAACTGAGGGGTCACTCGTAAACAGAGCTGGATAACAAAACCGTTCCCTCTTTAGTGTCCATTCATAATTATGCCCCTAGTATCGATCTATCGGAGGAATTTGAATACAGAACGTAAAAGCGGACGAAATACTGCAAAGCATTTTGTCCGGCGTGCTAACGTTTGTGCCAGCTCGCCGCCTTAAACTTATATAATTATTGAGAAGCGGAAGCTTAAAAAAACAAAACTTTTGTTCTTTAGCCTAGGTCAAACCTGAATGAATACATTTATTACCATTTTATTCAATGTGGAATTTCAATTTTAAAGCAGTAGAGTATAATATAAATTTGGTTGCAGTTCGAGCAATCATATAGTGGTTCTCTCTTTTGACTCAGACATTATTTTTTCGTCAACTAGAAAAATTGGCCAACAACCACAGCTTCAAATTTCCACTGTTTTAAATACTAAATCTCATATTGTTGACATTTGCGAGAAACATTTACTCAAAGCAGACTTTTTCTTTTAATTTCATTGATAATATACTTTTTTTTTTCCTATTCCAACACAACAAACAACCTGACTAATCCTAACAAACTTCATATAACTATTATTGCCGTTACTATTTGTCTTACTGCTGTTACTAGGAGAAATTAACAGCTTTTATAAGCATGTTTGTTGAGTATCTGGACCCAAAGATCCAAGCCGCAGAAATGCAAACTTATTAATATTCACAATTAAAAACGGCTGTTGAATAAATGAGGGAAACTGCTGAGTGCTAGTCTATATCTTATATATATGGCCTATTATGGCCGTTCCTTAATTTTGCTGCTATATATATATATATATATATATATATATATATATATATATATATATATACAAATTGAGATAGGGGTTGTAAATGCAACCCTCTATGGGATAACTTTTTTATGTACATTCCTTTATGTACACTGATTTGTTCTGCTTTTTATATTTAACCCTACAGTCTCTTATGTGGTGGTTTAATAAAGTATGTGATTGAGTATTATCTGGTAATTGATATTTGATTTAGATGTATTTCTCCATTTTCTTATCTTGTATATATATATATATATATATATATTTTACTTGTTTCACTCATTAGACTGCGGCCATGCCGGGGCACCAGAACCCAACACTTCTGTTTCTTAAACCTGGTACTTATTTTATCGGTCTCTTTTTACCGAACCGCTAATTGTTACGGGGACGTAAACACTCTGATATATACATGTATACGCCAGGCTTCTTTCGGTTTCCGTCTACCAAATCCATTCACAAGGTTTTAGTCGACCCGAGGCTACAGTGGAAGACACTTGCCCAAGGTGCCACGCAGTGGGACTGAACCCAGGACCATGTGGTTGGGAAATAAACTTGCGCCTGTGCCTGTTTAGCTACATGTTTTTATACTCTCAGTTCAAATCTTGTACGGTTGTTAGTTTGGGATCCTTCCTAAAAAAGTGATTAGAAAGTAATAATTAAAAATTAATGAGATCGAAATAATGAATGTGCTTAATTCCCTACGTGTTAGAGGCAACATTAAATGACTTTGTAGAATAGAACATCATAGAAATTTATCATAACACATCACTGATAATAAAATTAATAATTATTGTGCATGTTTGCAAAGATTCAAGACTAATTATATGAGCTGTCTGTATTTGCAAAATGCCATTTTAATTCTAAATAAACCAAAAAATGTTTTTTACCAAAATTCTCCTTCGTTCTTTTCCAATGAACCTAATTTATTCTTCTCTTCGGCATCTATCTTTTCCCATTCCTGTGAACTGAAGAATATGATGATTTGATAATTTTTATATTTGTACAGTCTAATTTTTATATAAAATAAACACAATCACACGTGCGCACGTAACCTTGGATATAGGCTAGAAACCATCTTTTTCTCTAGTGACAAGAGATCTTGAAATAAAACTGAATAATGAAATACATACATACATGATGGCTGCCACCTCGTTATCGAGTATGGCCATTGCACGAAGCTTAATCAATGTTGTTATCGTGCAATGCCTGTACAAGAAGATTTTTTTTAAAGTGAGCAAAGGCTGTGCACTGAGTCAAACCCACTCACTAAGCAACAGCAGCCATAATCCGAAAAGAAGAACAAGTCAACATCATCGGTAACCACTGAGCCGCAGGCTCTATGTCGGAGTTATCCCAGTTGCCTTCTCCTAGAAAGATGCCCTAACAAAGGCTAGGAGTCCTTCACACCCAATGGTTTAACCGCGCGATCGGGTATTCAGTCCGATTATTTCTATGTCCCCGCGCATACATACATACATACATACATACATACATACATACATACATACATACATACATACATACATGTGTGCATGTATACAGAACCTCGAAATGCTCAGGTTCTCCAAAAAGACTATAAAAAAATTATTTACATTCCCTATATACAACAGATCAAAGGAACAGTAGAGAAAAGTGCCGTGCAGTAGAACTTAACCCGAAACTATGTAGTTACAAAAAAAAAAAGAAAAGGAAAGCTAAGAGATAAAAAGATAAGGAAGTATGTCTAAAGAAACGGAGCGGGCAATTTGAGCGCCGCACAGGGCTTCCTAAATCCACGGTACGTCACTGAACTTACTACTCAACAAATTGAACCCCACATACTTTAGATACATGAAGGAAGCTGACTGGTTAAAGTCTCATTAATTCTATACCAACTCCTTTTGATATCCTAACACAAGGCCCAGTCCTTGTTGCGATGTGGTGGCTTGTGAGCTTCACTGATCCTGAGAGCTACGTCAGCTGAGTGCAAGCCACTGGTCGGCCTTCGATGCAGGACAGGTCACAGGACAGAAGCCAGGCTAATATAGACTACCCCTTCCCACAGCTGATGCTTTGGTTTCTGTAGTGCCAACACTACTACCTGAAAAGAAGCAAAGTTACAGAAGCATCGATGACAATTCAAAACCAACAAGACCTGGGAAAGAAAAAGCCCTTCCTTCAAAGAGTCGAGATAGTGAAACAGCTGAAAAAGCGGGGGTCCAAATGAAAAGAAGCGGGACAGACAGCGCATAGTTGAGAACAGGGGAGATAAGTCGTCGATGGCCTATGCTCTATAAGGGGCAAAGCGCTTAGGAAAGTATCCTTGATGTCGTATAGGAATCATTCCTGATCCTATCTCAGAAATTATATTTCTAGGTATATCCCATCATAGCCCTCAAATTAGGGAAGGCTTCAGCACAGAAATTGTCTCCAAGTGGTTTACATCCAACGTTGTACTTAGTTGTAAAATAAACTTGTGCACAATCCGCCGGCCGTCACCAACTACCGTAAATCCTCGAGTATAATCCGCACTTTTTTCTCAAAATTTAAAGGTCAAAATCCCTAGTGTATACTATATACGAGGTTAGAAATGAAAATTATTTTCTAAGCAATTTCCGAGTTTCTATTTGCTGTCCGGCAATGTTTATTCAGACGCATTTCGTGATGTAGGGCGCGAAAATACCTTAAGCTAAGCCTGAAAGCAATGAAGTCATAAAAGAATCATCCATAACCTGCAGTAAGCAACATTCATTAAACGTTATTACTGTTATTTCTTTATTTTCTGCAAATAAAATGCACAAAAAAGCTACACGTTTGCATTATGTAATATATACAATAATAATAAAGGACATTACAGTGTACATTTTTACAAACCAAGGACGTTATATAGACCTCCTTAACTCAAGTTAGAGAAGGAGTGCGTATTATACATAAGGTTTAAGTTTTTCAGAGGTACAGCCCCCTAAAAATCCCCTGCGTATTATACTCAAGGGCGGACTATACTCGACGATTTACGGTATGTAATTTTAACCACTATCGAAAGAGAAAAGTGTGATTTCATACATCAAACAGCGTGCAATCCCTCATGAATAGCTTTCTATATTTTATTTAGAATGCGAAGAATCGGTCAGTATAACAGAGTTTGTTAGGTTTCACAAAAAGAAAACAATTTCTTTGTTGAAATGGATGATAAAATAAGAAATTAATTGTAAGAATTTAATTCAAAATTTAGCGTTTCTATACCAGATTATAACTACATTTTGGTATCTATAACCAACGTCGCTCTTGGCTAAGATATTATTATTATCATTATTGAGTGAGAGAGCAGTGCATGCCATCAAAGTGGCACTGGGGTAAAATATACGAAACCCAATATACCCATCATGACTACCCTGCTGATAAGGGTACACCAGGCACATGCATCACAACCATGTGTGCGCGACATGGTGATCTCTTTTCAAGATAAACAGCACATGACCTTGCAGGTGGGGCCCAGTTAGAATTCTCTTCTGATCGAGTAACCCATCCCGCTCAAAAGGTCCCTGAATAAGGGTTGTTTAAGGATGTTGAACGAAACACCCATGTTTCCTGAGGTGAATTATTCGAACTCCAAAGAATCTCTCTCAACAGATGGCTATGATGCCCCCCACCCACTACTTCTCCTCGTGATCAGAGATGCACATATCGTCAGCCACTAAGGGACATGCTCAACTGGTTAAGGTCAAACAACTGACAAGCAAATCTGTGGTATTGAGCAGAATATTTGCTGCGGCCCATCTTTTATACCAAGACAAAACAATGTACATGATAACACTTTCAATCAGTTAAGATCAGAAGCCATGAGAGCCACTGTCTGGTACTGCATCAGGGCATTTATTATTATTATTATTATTATTATTATTATTATTTTATTATTATTATTATTGTTATTATTATTATTATTATTATTATTATTATTATTGTTATTATCATTATTATTATTATTATTATCATTATTATTATTATTATTATTATCATCATCATCATCATCATCATCATTATTATTATTATTATTATTATTATTATCATTATCATTATTATTATTATATTATTATTATTATTATTATTATTATTTGGAAAGCTTGGATACAGACTACATTTAGTATTCAATTACGTTGCCTACTGTGTTAAAGATATCACATTGGAGAACACTTGATCTTAGTGGTTTATGGATTCGTTGATACCATTAATGCAATATGAGACCAGATAAACTAACAAGTATCGGTGAAGAAGTACCGTGTTAGCAAGGCCTGTAGCAGTTAACTTCTTTTGAATTTTAATAGTCACCTTATTATGCTGACCAAACTCTATTCTTTATGTCCAGTGACGGGAGCAGCTGAAGACAATCCGTTGAAGGATTTGTTTAACGACTTCTCAGTTATCTATCTTGACACAAGATTTATTACCCACAAGGGGCTAAACACAGAGGGGACAAACAAGGACAGACATAGGTATTAAGTCGATTACATCGACCCCAGTGCGTAACTGGTACTTAATTTATCGACCCCCGAAAGGATGAAAGGCAAAGTCGACTTCGGCGGAATTTGAACTCACAACGTAACGACAGACGAAATACGGCTACGCATTTCGCCCAGCGTGCTAACGTTTCTGCCAGCTCGCCGCCTTATACACGCACATATACCGACACCTACCTACACAAATATGCGTACGAATATCGATAGACACATATGCACACCTATAAATAGTTTCTGTATGCCCGCGCATACTACATAGGTACGCATGAAAAAGAAAATTGCAATATATATATATGTGTGTGTGTGTAACACAAAACGCCTGCGTGCGCACGCACACAAACACAAATATCTTTTAGAGACATTTTCGTATGATTATTCGGATTTAATTTGATTAAAACGCAAATATAAACAATGAGATTCAGTTATCTTGTATTATATATAAAAAAACAACATTAAGGCGGCGAGCTGGCAGAAACGTTAGCACGCCGGGCGGAATGCTTAGCGGTATTTCGTCTGCGTTACGTTCTGAGTTCAAATTCCGCCGAGGTCGACTTTGCCTTTCATCCTTTCGGGGTCGATAAATTAAGTACCAGTTACGCACTGAGGTCG
The DNA here is from genome assembly GCF_006345805.1 of Octopus sinensis. NCBI lineage: Eukaryota > Metazoa > Mollusca > Cephalopoda > Octopoda > Octopodidae > Octopus > Octopus sinensis. The sequence goes on along the minus strand of NC_042999.1, from coordinate 37,280,374 downwards.
ATATAATCGACTTAATCCGTTTGTCTGTCCTCGTTTGTTCTCTCTGTGTTTAGCCCCTTATAAGTAGTAAAGAAATAGGTATTTCGTCCGCCGCTGCGATCTGAGTTCAAATTCCGCCGAGGTCGACTTTGCCTTCCATCCTTTCGGGGTCGATTAAAATAAGTACCAGTTACGCACTGGGGTTGATATAATCGACTTAATCCGTTTGTCTGTCCTTGTTTGTCCTCTCTGTGTTTAACCCCTTGTGGGTAGTAAAGAAATAGGTATTTCGTCTGTCTTTACGTTCCGAATTCAAATTCTGCCGAGGTCGACTTTGCCGTTCACCCTTTTGGGGTCGATAAATTAAGTACCAGTAGCGTACTGGGGTCGATCTAATCTACTGGCCCCCATCCCCAAAAATTTCGGGCCATGTGCCTAGAGTAAAGATTATATAAAAAAAAAACATTCAGTACTGACGCATGCACACACGAACAAACGCACACACTCACACACACTCACACACACTCACACACACACACACACACACACACACACTAAACTTTTCACCTATGATGAAAAGAAGGGAAGGAACTCTGCTTCGACTAAAAGTTACAGCGCCCGTTTACAATTTGTTACGAGCGAACTAAGTTCGGCAGAATCGTTATAGAGCTGGATAAGATGCGTCCCGTTCAAGTCCTATCGAAGTCAGCTTTACTTGGTCGATAAATAAATTATGTTGCAGCCAAATACTGAGGTCGATTCTTCTCTCTCTTTTTCGCTCTCTTTTTCTCTCTCATGTCTCATGCTTTCCATCTAAAAGAAATTAGTTGTATCAAGACCTGGAGAAGGACAAACTCCGCCAGGCTCAAAATACCCCACAAGACATGTCATTCCTTATTTCTTTATTGCCCACAAGGGGCTAAACATAGAGGGGGACAAACAAAGGTATTAAGTCGATTACAACGACCCCAGTGCGTAACTGGTACTTAATTTATCAACCCATAAAGGATGGAAGGCAAAGTCGACCTCGGCGGAATTTGAACTCAGAACATAACGGCAGACGAAATACCTATTTCTTTACTACCCACAAGGGGCTAAACACAGAGAGGACAAACAAGGACAGACAAACGGATTAAGTCGATTACATCGACTCCAGTGCGAAACTGGTACTTAATTTATCGACCCCGAAAAGATGCATGTATGTATATTTTTATATTTATATATTATTTTATTTATTTTTTTTTTTTATATAAATATCAAAAGTATTAAAATTTAATAAAAGATATATATATATTATTTCATCTAGTTTCAGCTCACGAGCTGTGGCCATGCTGGAACATATATATATATATATATATATATATTATATATATATATATATATATATATATATATATATAAGAATGAATGTTTTTATATATAATGAACGTGAAATACAGGAAGGGACGAACACGGAACACAGACAAATCATTCGAAGCCTTCAATCTTCAGTCAGACACCGAATCATCATAGCAAATTTCGGCTGTTCAATTCTGATATTTGCTCCAACTCGGCCAGCCCCAAGAAAAAAAACTAAGCTGTAAGCATTAGATTTCTTGGTAGAAGACAGGAATGTGAACGCACAAGACGGATGTGAATACAAGAGACGAAAACGAAATTGAAAACAGTAATGAATAAACAAAATATATATAACGGTGGTTGTCATACGACTTTAGACCAAATGAGACAAAAACAACAACAACATAGCTGGCGTAGAAATAATTACCGTTTCGGTAGCGGGGACATATGTATATATATATATATATATATATATATATATATATATATACATATGTATCTATGTATATGTTTGTGCATCTGTGTTTGTCCACCCAACATCGCTTGACAACCGATGCTGGTGTGTTTACGACCCCGTAACTTAGCTGTTCGGCAAAAGAGACCGATAGAATAAGTACTAAGCTTACAAAGAATAAGTGCTGGGGTCTATTTGCTCGACTAAAGGCGGTGCTCCAGCATGACCACAGTCAAATGACTGAAACAAATAAAAGAGTAACAATTTTATTTTATAAAACAAATGCTATTTGTCATTTTCGGATTAAAAGAAAAAGCGGCACTCCGTCGGTTACGACGACGAGTGTTCCAGTTGATCCTATCAACGGACCAGCCTGCTCGTGAATTTAACGTGTATGTGGTTGAGCATTCCACGAAGCACGCGTACCATTAACGTAGTTCTCGGAAATTCAGCGCGTCACAAAATGTAACGAAGATGGCCCTTTGAATTGTTACAACTCACTTTTGCCAAATGAGTGAACTGGAGCAAAATGAGCTGAATATCCTCACCATCAATTCTCGCGCCTTCACTTTACTTTCAAAATAATAAGTAATTATATACACATGGTTATAAAGCGAGTCTCTTAGCGATAGCCACACCTGCGCCTATAGAAAACCACATATGCCCAAATATTAGACGGTGGAATGAAACCTGCACTCATTAGTTGCAAAGCGACCTTCTTAACCATTCGGCCGTAGTGTCCCTAACTCTCTACCTTTTCTACTACTGCTATAATGCCTCTTCTCCACGGAGCTGGTTGGGTTCATGTCCCATCATCTCAGTCATTTTCGTCCCACTCACCTCCCCTCCGCTCATCTTCTTTGTTGTGTCCACTACCCCCAGGGCCTGCACTCATAACTTCACCCGGTTCTTCCTTCCAAGAACATTGGTCCACTAGAATTTCTTCCCTACTCATACCTTTTCTGCAGGTGTTGACTTATAAATGGTTCGGGAAAAACATCCAAAGTTTTTGCATCACCTGTCTAGGAAGGCCTGGGAATGCCATGGGTATTGCCCCTATTCCAATCCAGCAAAGAAAGCAAAAAGCAAACCCAATTCTCCACAAGATATTCCAGCACACCAGCAAGAAAAGACAACCATTCGAATACCCTAATTTCCGGCATACAAGTTGGAGTAATTAAAACATTATCACTGTCTTTCCAAATCCTGGAATGCGAAGAGCAGTGACACGTTCTCAGGCTCCAAATTTGCTGCATCAGCTGCAAATCCGGGTATCGCTACCCGTAACACAGAAGAGAGAAAAAAAATAATAATAAATAAATAAATAAATAAATAAATAAATACAGAGGCCTGACTGACCGCTATCAGTTTGTGCCGCTCGCTGTCGAGACCTCAGGTGTACTAGGACCCCGCAGTACCGATTTCCTCCGCAAAATCAGGATAACGGCGGCCTGTCTGAGAAATGAGCCCTGCGAGTAGGAGTGGCTGCTGCAGCGAGTGTCGTTAACCATTCCCCACGATAATACTATCGCAGTGATTACTTCGAGACACGGCTGAGCACACCCTGTGTTCTGGGGTGCGTAACTCATTGGCCACTCCCCTCCACCTTCTGAGGCTTAACACCCCCACCCACCTTTTTTTACCGTTTTTCCCTTTTTCCGTTTCTTTGTTTCTTTGTATTTAAATGTTATTTGTAAAATTTCAGTGATTTCACATGGAATTTTAAGTTCTCTATAGTTGTCTTAGTGTATAACTCTACCCACCTTTTTGGTTTAAATCTTAGTCTAAAACATTCGACGTGCATCCCGAAAAATACAGTATTTCAACCGTCACAACACTGAAAGATTGATGCTTTTGGTTGATGAATCGAAATAAGCTGACTGTCTCATATTTAACTGGTTTTCTGTCGCCCGCAATCTGACTATGTTTTAAACTATATATTATGTATATCATATGCATTGACTTTTAGTTGACACAACACTTGTCCACAAACGAAGCATTATTGTTATAGAACCTGCGTGCAGACACGCGTGAATAGGCAGAAAGTGTTATACGCTTATAAATATTTACATACCTGTCGCTCCATTTGCCTTTCCATTCGGTCTTACCCCATGGGTTACGAAGTCGAATCAAGTATTCCTTTTTTCCTTGGAGTGAAACCTTGATAAAATAAATTTATAAAGGGACATTTAATAGGACTATTTTCCATGTCGTCATATTTAGGTTGCTAGAAAAGCTAGCCATCCTCACCAAACATCTTGCTTGCTGAACAGCTTTCAGTCGATTTTATCTCTCTCTATATATATATAATTCTTTGTCTCTCTCTCTCTCTCTCTCTCTCTCTCTCTCTCTCTCTCTCTCTCTCTCTCTCTCTCTCTCTGTTGGTCTGTCTGTTCCCTATGCATTCTCAAACGGCTCCACCGCGAATGACAACATGTAATTTTTATTTTCATTTGGATTAAAACAATATAACACTTTCTCGAAGATAATCTTTTTATAGTCAACTATAGTAAAGGACATTTTATACCACCACTACGTCACATTTTGTATTTGAGTGTGTATATGTCTGTCAGTGTGTGTGAGCTTGCGTGTTCGTTACGTACGACATAGTAAAGGAGATTTTATACCACGATAACGACACATTTTGTATATGAGTGTTTATGTGTCTGTCAGTGCATGTGCATGTGTGTTTGTGCGTTCGTTACGTACGACATAGTAAAGGAGATTTTATACCACGATGACGACGATACATTTTGTATATGAATGTGTATGTCAGTGTGTGTGTTTCCGCGTTCGTTACCTACAACATGGTAAAGGAGATTTTATACCACGACGATGACGACATATTTTGTATATGAATATATATATGTCTGTCAGTGTGTGTGTGTTTGCACCTTCCTTGCGTACGAAATAGTAAAGGACATTTTATACCGCCACGACAACGATACATTTTATATATGAGTGTGTATGCGCCTGTCAGTGTGTATGTGTGTTTGCGCGTTCGTTACATACGACAGTAAAGGACATTTTATACTACGATGACGACGACGTAGTTTGTATATGAGTGTGTATGTGTTTGTGAGTGTGTGTATGCTTGCGCGTCCGTTACGTACGACACAGTAAAGGACATTTTATACCACTACGACCACCACCACACATTTTATATGAGTGTGTATGTGTATGTGAGTGTGTGTGTGTTTGCGCGTTCGTTACGTAAATGTATGTCTGTGTGTGCCTGTATTCATATACGTATGTCAGTGTATGTGAGAGTGTACGTGTGCTTCATTGTATGTGAAGTGTATGTTCGTGTGAGTGTGTGTGTGATTGTCAATTACACTAACGTAAACATGTTATGTGAAAAAGCTATAAAGGCTCCAACTAAAGAAATGGTTGATAAACTCAATCATGAACTTCAAAAATTAACAGATACATCAGAAATGACTTTTCCATCAATTCATACAACAGTCGATCAAGTTCAGGCTGTTCAATACCCTGTTGAATTTCTGAACACACTTAAACCCACTGGGATACCTGCGCATAACTTGACACTAAAACTGGATGCTCTCAATTTGTTGCTTAAGAATCTTAACCCACCTCGCCTGTGTAATGGAACTCGCTTAATTGTTACTTCCATAAAGTCCCATGTCCTACAGGCAACAATCACAACAGGAAGTCATAAAGAAGAAAATGTCTTTATTCCGAAATTTCCTTTCATGCCAACAGATATTTCATTTGAATTTCAGAGGCTTCAGTTTCCAATAAAACAAAGTTTTGGTATTTCATTTAACAAATCTCAGAGTCAATCCCTCCAGTTAGTAGGGCTTCATCCCTCTATTACATGCTCCTCTCATGGCCAACTCTATGTTGGTTGCTCACAAGTTGGAAACAGCAACAATTTATTCATTTGGACACCAACAAAAAATTACACAATGAATATTGTTTATCCTGAGGTGCTTCAAGATTGACAGATTTTCCGTTCTAAATTCTATAATCATTACAATTTGAGTATTTTTTAATAAAATATAGATATCTTGAAATAGTTATGAGAAAAAAAATATATCTTCGTATTTGTTGTTCACTGATCTGGATAAGAACAGCAGTAACCTGGGCAACGCCGAGTAATTCAGCTATTATCTATATAACAACGGTTTCTAATTTAGGCACAAGGCCAGTGATTTTGATAGGTGATTAGTTGATGCCATTGACCCCAGTACGTGGCTAGTACTTTATTACTTGTGTGTGTGTGTGTGTGTGTGTGTGTGTGTGTGTTTAACCGATGTAGTAGATATATAAAAAGAACAACTATTTCTCCGTAGATTGAAAAAAAAATAATGATGAACAAGTCTTAATCGATTTTCGAACCTTATTGGATTCTCATCAGAGATGACAACGTCACTTTGACCAGTTTCAGAGACAATTTGTTTGTATACCCAACAAATCTAGAAACTACAGAGAACTGAAGCTACTAATTTGCATGTCGTAAATATTTAACACTTTATTTGATATCAGTAGCCTGTCAACGGGGGTCTCAATCCACACAGCATCAAGGTATGATGCAATATATGTAACCTGTATGGAGATACATGAATAGGACATGTTGCCGAAATCGTGCTGTAATACTATTCCGGGTAATGAAATATCACTAGTAAGGCGCTATAGTTTAATAACTATTTAACTCATTACAAGTATTGAGTACACCACAAATTCATATGTGTATGTTTGCGTGTGAGTGTGTATGTGCGTGCATACATGTAGAAGTTCGGTGATAAAAATCATAGCATTACAGAAAAACAAAAATTTTTTTTTTTTCTGAAACCATGTTCTGTATTGTGATGCAGCTACGGTAGCTCTTGAATTCTCCAACCCCGGCCAATGTAACTTATACAGGCTTATACAGCAGACTAAAACTGTAACCCCCTAAAAAGCGTCGTCCAAAGCGGACCGTCCCACATTGCCCCACTTCCTAGTTACGCTGCTGCTTCCCTAAGCAATTCAAAGATGGTATATTAATGTAATATAAAGGAATCTTAAAAGAAAAGCTACGTAAAAGAATACTAATCGTCTGTTGAAGACTTTATATTGAAAACTACAATGAAAAGATTGATGAATGCGAAAACTATGACCCCTATCTTGGGGCCTCCATCGATAAATGTACACGTATATGCAGACCAGTGTGAAATTTGTGAGTAAGACTAGTGGTTGCCAATGCATGCAAGCCGTCTCCTTTCTCCGCCAGCAATATTTGTGCAAGTGAAAGGCCGCCGACTTAGACCGATACAGCTTGGTAGACGTTACAGTCAGAACTCAAAAAGCCAGAATAGATATCATTAGACATCTTTTAGTCCCCTAGCAGTTTTGAAAACCATCGTCAATGTTAGAATTTAACTTCCAACCGCATCTGATGATCCGTTAGTAAAATCGCTTATCTCTACGGAACATTATCTGAAATCCCTATTTAAGGTTAGAAAAAATATGAATCCATTTAAATGTGAATATGTTATTGATTATATAGGGTATTTGCATAACCGGGCAGTACTGCCTTGCACATAACTAATTGTGGATCAATATTTTCATTTGCTTTAGGCTACTGAACGCCATTCTGTTTATGAATTATACATAATTCGTTTCTTTTCATTTTATTGTTATAGTTACCACTAGTATGTAGTTGATCATATATACTATGTACATAATCTAACTCTCTGTTTTTACTGCAGTTTAGTCTGTTTCTCGGTAAATTGATCAGCTTTCTATCAAATCTATACTGTCAAACGTAATTATTCAAATCTTGAAAATATAATTGTTTCGAACAATATCAGTATTTTGTTTGTATTTCTTTCGTTTATTTTTTTATTCTTTTACTTGTTTCAGTCATTTGACTGCGGCCATGCTGGAGCACCGCCTTTAGTCGAATCAAATCGACCCCAGGAGTTATTCTTTGTAAGCCTACTACTTAATCTATTGGTGTCTTTTGCCGAACCGCTAAGTTTCGGAGGCTTAAACACACCTGCACTGGTTGTCAAGTGATGTGGGGGGGGGCAAACACAGACACACAAACATATACACACACATACATATATATATATATATATATATATATATACGACGGGCTTCTTCCAGTTTCCGTCTACCAAATCCACTCACAAGGCTTTGGTCGGCCGGAGGCTAAAGTAGAAGACACTTGCCCAAGGTGCTACGCAGTGTGACTGAACACGGAACCATGTGGTTGGCAAGCAAGCTACTTACCTCACAACCACTCCTGCCCCTATTTATTTGTAATTGACAACCAACTGAAATGGTGTTGAGTTACCTTCCTGAGGAATCAGATTGTTCGTGAATTAGGGGTAATATGAAGTCGCTGCCCAGTGACTGCTGTCACCTTAAAAGCAATTTAAGTTTAATCCTAATTCACCTAAACTTTAAAGTGATATGAAACCATTCTCAGTTACGGAAGCTAAGATGAAATCCTACCTCCGGTAATCCGAATATCTTGATGTCACGTGCACCAGATATTCCCCACCTGGTTAAAAAGGCCATCTGCCTCGAGGATAATCCCCAGAGGGCAGGAAACTAGCAACGTAAAATGTAAATACACTGGAACAAGACTACGGGAAACGACTGCAAAAATCCTTCCGAAAGAAAGTCATGAATCTTAAGACATATCAAGAAGGCTCATGATCGCCGACGCCTGGAAGCATGGAACATGAAGAGAGAGGTAGGATCGGGGAATAAAACCGATTTCAAATCACCCCTGGGTGGCATCTGGAAGTTAATTTCATCTTACTTGATATTTCATTTCAATTTACCTTTTTCTTGACTACCCACAAGGGGCTAAACACAGAGGGGACAAACAAGGACAGACAAACGTTTGCACGCCGAGCGAAATGCGTAGCCGTATTTCGTCTGCTGTTACGTTCTGAGTTCAAATTCCACCGAGGCCGACTTTGCCTTTCATCCTTTCGGGGTCGATTAAATAAGTACCAGTTACGCACTGGAATCGATATAATCGACTTAATCCGTTTGTCTGTCCTTTTTGTCCTCTCTCTGTTTAGCCCCTTGTGGGTTGTAAAGAAATAGGTATTTTGTCTGCCGTTACATTCTGAGTTCAAATTCCGCAGAGGTCGACTTTGCTTTCCATCCTTTATGGGTTGATAAATTAAGTACCAGTTACGCACTGGGGTCGATGTAATCGACTTAATCCCTTTGTCTGTCCTTATTTATCCCCTCTATGTTTAGCCCCTTGCGGGCAATAAAGAAATAAGAATCGTTAGCATACTGAGTAAAATGCTACGTTCTGAGTTTAAATTCCGCCTAGGTCAACTTAGTACCAGTTGAGCACAGGGGTCGATGTAACCGACTAAGCCCCTTCCCCGAAACTGCTGGACTTGTGCCAAAATTTAAAGCCAACATCTATGTTTAAATAAATATCTTTCTATAAAATTCACTTGTTGGTGAAATGATAATTATTCTAAAACATACTATGGGCATTAATTGGTTAAAATAGTAAACTTGAAGTGGTATAGACAAAATCCTTAGAGCATCAGACAAGCTATCTTGCGGTATTTCGGTTGTTTACATTCTGAGTTGAAATCCCGCTGGAGTCAATTTCGCTTTGCATACCCCCAGATCCGATAAAATAAACTACCAGTCAAATACTGGGCCAATATGACCGACTTTTCCGTTCCCTCCAGATTTCTGGCCTTGTGTCTATCTTATCAAATATACAATAAACTAGAACACGAATCAAAAGAAAAAAATATCCTGACATTTTTATAGCTTATGTATTTATTATAAATTTCTCACTACTAGAATAACTGTGCTTGAGTGTGATGATGGTTGCTCGAGTTTGAAATTGACTGTATGAGTGTGAGAATGACTAATTTATTGTTAGAATGACCGTTTGGGATTGAGAATGATACTACTTTAGTGTGAGAATGAGACTCTACTTGAGTGTGAAAATTACTGTTTGAGTGTAAGAATGACTCAGCTTGTATGCGCAGACTTTGCATTTAAAGCAGTTTTGCTAAGTTGATTCATATGTGGAAGCACGTCGGTTACGACGACGAGGGTTCCGGTTGATCCGAATCAACGGAACAGCCTGCTCGTGAAATTAACGTGTAAGTGGCTGAGCACTCCACAGACACGTGCACCCTTAACGTAGTTCTCGGGGATATTCAGCGTGACACAGAGAGTGACAAGGCCGGCCCCTTAAAATACAGGCACAACAGAAACAGGAAGTAAGAGAAAGTTGTGGTGAAAGAGTACAGCAGGGATCACCACCATCCCCTGCCGGAGCCTCGTGGAGCTTTTAGGTGTTTTCGCTCAATAAGCACTCACAACGCCCGGTCTGGGAATCGAAACCGCGATCCTATGACCGCGAGTCCGCTGCCCTAACCACTGGGCCATTGCGCCTCCACAGTTGATTCATAAAGGCCATAAAATTAAATTAGCTCTGCCAGTAAATAAGTTTGTCCAATGTTTCAAAGCATAGCTTTCCGTCAGAAAACAAAACAAAAAAAAAAAACGATCGTTCTCTAATATTAGAATTCCTTCTTCAATGCATTATGAATTTATGAATCTATTCAAGTTTGTTAACTGCGACGTGTGTGTGTGTGTGTGTGTGTGTGTGTGCGTGTGTGTTTGTGTGTGTGTGTGTGTGTGTGTGTGTGTGTGTTTGTGTGTGTGTGTGTGTGTTTGTGTGTGTGTGTGTGTGTGTGTGTTTGTGTGTGTGGTGTGTGTGTTTGTGTGTGTGTGTGTGTTTGTGTGTGTGTGTGTGTGTTTGTGTGTTTGTGTGTGTGTGTGTGTGCGTGTGTGTTTGTGTGTGTGTGTTTGTGTGTGTGTGTGTTTGTGTGTGTGTTTGTGTGTGTGTGTGTGTGTTTGTTTTGTGTGTGTTGGTTCAAACTATGAATTTTTCTCGGTCTCACGTGATTTTCCCTTAATAGATTGCTTTAGGTACGTTGGAATGTAGTTTTTAGTCCAACAATAAACCTCGGTATTCATATCTACCTTTAGGTTTCATTATATCTTTTGTAGCCTTGTCACTCACACAAAAGCTTAACAATTCTGCGTTTCTATTTCTATAGGATTCCAGCACCTGACTTCTTTTGTTTGTTTGTTTGTTTTTATAGTGTGTAAAGATTTAAGCAGAAATACCTTGTCTGTTGCTGGTCCATGTTGTTAATTTCTATGAATTTTACTTTCCGGTTGTAGTTCTTGTTAGTCACTTAGCCCCATGTAAGCCTTGGTTGAACAGACCTATGATTAAGGGCATTCCAGCTATGATCGTCAAGTATTATTCCCCCGCTTCTTATATCTTAGGGACTAAAATATCGCAGTCTGTCGGTCTAATGTCTCTCTCTCTCTCTCTCTCTCTCTCTCTCTCTCTCTCTCTCTCTCTCTCTCTCTCTCTCTCTCTGTATGGACGGACTGACAGACGGATGGATGGATGGATGGATGGATGGCAAAGAAAATTTATCTTAAGATACTCAAAAACGATGAGCTGACAGAATCGCTAGCACGCCGGACAAAATTCTTAGCGACATTTCGTACGTCTTTACATTCTAAGTTCAGATTCCGCCAAGGTCAACGTTGCTTTTCTTCCTTTCGGCGTTGCTAAAATAAGTACCCTTTCAGTACTAATGAAAGTCAGAATTCGTGACAGACGAACTGTAGACAGAAACTTCGCTAGCTAAGAAGTTGATCAGTAGAAAAACAAAAGGGACTTTCGGTAGGAGAAGAAAAAAAAGAATGTCAACAGTGAGTGTGAAACGAATCTGAGTGAACTAAACAGAAATAGCTGGCGACTTAAGCCCTGATGTGCGTAAAGTAATAAACCTTTGATAAAAATTAGTGCCATGAAGTTAGACATTCAAATTCTTAGCTGGGCCAAATTGTCTGCATGCGCTACAGGAATATCATTCTGCCGGTACTTCTGTACCAAAGTTGATATTTACATAATATTTATTTTTCTTTACTACCCACAAGGGGCTAAACATAGAGAGGACAAACAAGGACGGACAAAGGGATTATGTCGATTACATTGACCCCAGTGCGTAACTGGTACTTAATTTATCGACCCCGAAAGGATGAAAGGTAAAATCGACCTCGGCGGAATTTGAACTCGAACGTAACGGCAGACGAAATATGGCTACGCATTTCGCCCGGCGTGCTAACGTTTCTGCCAGCTCGCCGCCTTCCATATTTACATAATATTGTTGTGTGTGTTGGGCAGGATTCGTGACAGACGAACTGCCACGAATCCTGCGGGTTAGCTAGGAAGTTGGTCAGCAGCAACAAAAAAAAAGGGACTTCCGGTAGGAGAAGAAAAACAAAAGAATGTCAACAGTGTTAAACGAATCTGAATGAACTAAACAGAAATAACTGGCGACTTAAGTCCTGATGTAGTAATAAATAAATCTTTGATAAATGTATTCTCATCTCCACTAGTTTGCGTATAGCTTAAAAAAGCTATAGTAAGGTCGATGATATTGACTCATCCCCTCCGTCTATTATAGGCCTTGTGCCTATAATAGAAAGAATTTTACTATCGTAAGATAGTCGCAGATCAAAAGTGCTTGTAACACTGCAATTATGTAATTGTTTCCGGCTCTCTAAATATTGATTTCAAATTTTGGCACAAGGCCAGCAACTTCGGAGAAAGGGATAAGTCGATTACATCGACTCCAGTGTTCACCTGGTACTTATTTTATCGGCTCTGAAAGGGATGAAAGGCAAATTCGACCTCGGTGGAATTTGAACTCAGAACGTAAAGACTGATGAAATGCCGCTAAGCATTTTGCCTGGCACGGTAACGATTCTGCCAGTTCGCCGCCTTCAGCTCTCTAAATATTGATTTCAAATTTTGGCACAAGGCCAACAATTTCGGTGGAGAGGGCAAATCGATTACATCGACCCCCGTGCTCCACTGGTACTTATTTTATCGAACCTGAAAGGATGAAGGGCAAAGTCGACCTCAGTAGCATTTGAACCCACGGCTCTCTAAATATTAAAGCTCATTAATAAGGCAAAGAGTTGGAACATATATCTGTAGTTGAAATAAGTGTGTGTAATGATGCACCAGCAAGAATAACTACTACACATGGATGGAAGCACTCCGTCGGTTACGACGACGAGGGTTCCGGTTGATCCGAATCAACGGAACAGCCTGCTCATGAAATTAACGTGTAAGTGGCTGAGCACTCCACAAACACGTGCACCCTTAACGTAGTTCTCGGGGATATTCAGCGTGACACAGAGAGTGACAAGGCCGGCCCTTTGAAATACAGGTACAACAGAAACAGGAAGTAAGAGTGAGAGAAAGTTGTGGTGAAAGAGTACAGCAGGGATCACCACCATCCCCTGCCGGAGCCTCGTGGAGCTTTTAGGTGTTTTCGCTCAATAAACACTCACAACGCCCGATCTGGGAATCGAAACCGCGATCCTATGACCGCGAGTCCGCTGCCCTAACCACTGGGTCATTGCGCCTCCACTACTACTACACATACCAGTATAACAACCCGTTTGGAAGTAAAATAGTTACACATTCTTAAATTCATGATCTTAACTGAAACTTCAATGAGTAAACGGAATTTAAATGAGTCACTGTGCTAAAATCAAAACAAAATAAGAAATAAACGATCAAAAAATGATCGATGAATTAACAGTAGAATGGAGATCGATTTAGAGCAAGAAATATAAAAATCAGAACCAAGTCTGAAAATCGGTTGTGTCCACTTAACCTGTCTTGTATCACATGTCATCCTTGGTGTCCACACATCGTATATGATACACATTCCCGATTTTTCAACCTCCAGAGTAACTTATAATTTATTAAAGGAAAGCTTTATATTACTCAGAACGTATGAAACAAGGGATAACTAAAAACTTATGAAAATGATTTGTATGGGGCAAAGGGTTAGAACTATGGATACTTCTTTTGCGCAACTAATGTCTAACAGAAAGCCATGAACGTCACTGAGTTTTGTTTTACTCCAGTATAAATTTATCAAGAATTTTCAATTAAAGCTGTTCGACTCCATCCAGCTGTCCTCTCTCACTTATCTTTGTAGGGTTATTTGGAATTAAAGATACTCAAAAACTCGGTCACAGCACAGTACAGGAATAAATGTAGTAGTAGTAGTAGTAGTAGCGACGGCGGTGGTGGTGACGGTGGTGGTGACGGTGGTGGTGGTGATGGTGTGATGGTAGTGGTGGTGTGGTGGTGGTGGTGGTGGTGAAAGTGCTGGTGGAGGTGCTGGTGGTGGTGATGGTGTGGTGGTAGTGGTGGTGGTGGTAGTGATGGCGTGATGGTGGTGGTGGTGGTGTTGTGGTGGTGATGGTGGTGATGCTGCTGCTGGTCCTGGCGTCGGCAGTAGTAGTAGTAGTAGTAGTAGTAGTAGTAGTTGTTGTTGATGTCGTAACCACTATAATTTTTGATAGTAGATCCTGAAACTATTTAATCTATTCGCTGTCAAATGGTTTAAATTCGCGTAGTCTTCGGATGATTTTCTTGGTTTTACTAATCTTATAAAAATCAAGATATTTCAGCCAAAAATAGGTACGACAATTTTAAACTGTATAGTCTTGATTAAAAACATCAGTCATTTTACCCGTAATCCACCTTAACTTCAAGGTGATATGAAACCCTACTCAGTTACGGGAGCTAAGATGAAATCCTATCTTCCGGTAAAAAAAATATCCTGATGTCACGCGAACCAGTCAGTCAGTCTTGCTTACCTAAGGGTTAAATAGGCACTATACCTCGAGGGTAAGCTCGGGAGAGCAAGAGACTGCTTTTTTTTACTCTTTTACTTGTTTCAGTCATTTGACTGCGACCATGCTGGAGCACCGCCTTTAGTCGAGCAAATCGACCCCAGTACACTTATTCTTTGTAAGCCTAGTACTTATTCTATCGGTCTCTTTTGCCGAACCTCTAAGTTACGGGGATGTAAACACACCAGCATCGGTTGTCAAGCGGATGCTGGGGGACAAACACAGACACACAAACATACATACATACATACATACATAAATACATACATACATACATACATACATATAAATATATATATATATAATATATATATATATATATATATGACGGGCTTCTTTCAGTTTCCGTCTACCAAATCCACTAACAAAGCTTTGGTCGGCCCGAGGTTATTGTAGAAGACACTTGCCCAAGGTGTCACGCGGTGGGACTGAACCCGAAACCATGTGGCTGGTAAGCAAGTTACTTACCACACAGCCACTCCTACGCCTATAGCGGAATATTTTCCGACTCTTTACGTTCTGAGCTCAGATACCACCGAGTAAGCTTTGCCTTCATCCCCGCCTCCCTGGGGTCGATAAAATAAAAGACCCCCATCCACTCAAAATTAATGGCCTTGTACCAAAATTAGAAAGAAAATATCTAAGTAGTTTAATATTAAAACTTTCCTATATATCATATATCATCTAGTAGCGATACTTTTTAGTATAAATAATTCTTAATGTGTGGAGGCACATGGCCTAGTAGTTAGAGCAGCGGACTCGCGGTCAAGGGATCGCAGGTACGAATCTCAGACAGGGCGATGTGTGTGTTTATGAGCGAAACACCTAAGCTCCACGCGGCTCCGGCAGAAGGTAATGGCGAACTTTTGCTGACTCTTTCGCCACAACTTTCTCTCACTCTTTCCTCCTGCATCTTGCAGCTCACCTCTGACGGACCGGTGTCCCGTTCAGGTGGGGAACTTATATGCCAAGGAAACCGGAAAACCAGCCCTTATGAGCCAGGCACGGCTCGAGAAGGAACAAACTTCTTAATGAATGTTAGTTACATTGAGATTTGATGATAATTTCTTACCGTCGCAATTTTCGTGACAGCATACGCATGGCTTGTAACGAGACCTTCTTCGGTTTCTTGTTCTAGTGGCTGACCATCTTCTCCCTAAAAAGAAAGCAAAATTAAAATAGAATAAACAAAATGGGCAAACCAAAAACAATATGGGAAAAGTCCACAGAAATGGAAGCACTGAGAGGTAGCAACACCGGGGGACAACTGCAATCTATTGTCAAAGAGCGAAGCAGATGGAGATCTCTTGCTGACGACCTGGAGTTAAAGGATTAAGAAGATATGACTGACTGATGTGATTATGGTATGAAATTTTTTAACGATTTCGAGGCGGTCATTTTTTTTTTGCCAAATAAATACACGCACTATGTATTTTTTCTTCACTTCAGCATTATTATTATTATTGTTATTATTTTAGTGTCCTTTGTCTAAAACCTTTCGACACACATCTTGTGACCTCTTCAGCGAATCTCCCTCCCACGTGTCTTCTCCTGTTCTGTTTAGTCCATTCTGTCTTTCTATGGTGTGTATGCTTATCTGTGCATGCGATTGCGTCTGTATCTGTGTAAGTGTGCGTGCGTGTCAATATGTTTTGTGTGTGTGTGTTTTGTGTGTGTGTGTGTGTGTGTGTGTGTGTGTGCGTGTGTGTGTGTGTGTGCGAGTTTGCTTACCAAACTGTTTGTACCGGTGTCGGATCTTTACCTTTTGACCTACAGATTCAAAAAATAATTTTTTGTAACTAAACACTTTCAAACTTCGGACACTGGTCATATAAAACATCTTTTGCTCTTAGCATTTTTGAGAAAAATTTATATTTACGAAGTTATTTCACGTTAAAGTTCTCGTATTTCGGTAATTTCAACCAATCAATGACGTGTATTCAGCTGAATAAAATTACTACCGTTGTTTGTCAACAACAACTATCGGTGGTGTATTTTTCGTTTGTCACTTTTATTTATGACATCGTTCGTGTGTTTGTACTTTGACGTGAAATAACTTCTTAAATATAAGTTTTTCTCAAAAATGATAAGAGTAAAAGATAGTTTATATGACGCATTCTACCAGTGCCCGAAGTTTGAAAGTGTTTAGTTACAAAAAAATATTTTTTAAATCTGTAGGTCAAAAATTATTCTTTCATTTATTTATTTATTTATTTATTTATTTATTTCTCTGTTGTTTTTCTTTCTCATGTGGACCGGATATTTAGAGGTCATGAATTTGGCATAGAGAGAACGAAGGATCTGGACCTTATTATTCCTTGTTTCCAGCCAGAGTTCTGTGTCTAAAACCGTTAGCCTATAGTTAGGGTGCTTGCTAGGGTAATCTACTGTTACTTTAACACTCTGGCTGATGGAGTTAGCTATTTGCTGGATGCTCTGCTACTCGCACCTACCGTATGTGTGACCATTTTCCTAACCCAGCCGTAGTTTTCGAGGGTCCGTATAGCTCTGGTCCACCCGACCCATGTTTCTCTCTCTCTCTCTCTCTCTCTCTCTCTCTCTCTCTCTCTCTCTCTCTCTCTCTCTCTCTATCTATCTATCTATCTATCTAGGGCCATTAAAGTTACAGTGAGGGGTGTCTCCTTCTTACTGATCTAGAGGAGCAGAAACTACTTGTGGGATACAACCTCCTTTGTTGAAAGGTAGAGTTTTCGGATAAATGCAGCTCGCATCCTATGACTTATTTCTCTATTGCCCACAAGAGGCTAAACATAGAGGGGAAAAACAAGGACAGACAAAAGGATTAAATCAATTGGTGGTGGTACAGCTGCTGCTGCTGCTGATGATGATGATGTTTCTGTGCGTATTGTTGTTGCCAGTATTGCTTGTGTTTGTTTGCATATTTACATCGTTATTTTTGTTGTTGTTGTTACTACCCCTATAATTATCGTTATAACTACGGTTATTGTTGCTGTTGGGTGTTATTTAAGGCGACGAGCTGGCAGAATCGTTTGCACTCCGGGCGAAATGTGTAGCCGTATTTCGTCTGCTGGTACGTTCTGAGTTCAAATTCCGCCGAGGTTGACTTTGCCTTCCATCCTTTCGGGGTCGATAAATTAAGTACCAGTTGCGCACTGGAGTCGATGTAATCTACTTAATACCTATGTCTTGTCCTTGTTTGTCCCCTCTGTGTTTATCCCCTTGTGGGTAGTAAAGAAACAGGTATTTCGTCTACCGTTACGTTCTGAGTTCAAATTCCGCCGAGGTCGACTTTGCCTTTCATCCTTTCGGGGTCGATTAAATAAGTACCAGTTACGCACTGGGGTCGGTGTAATCAGCTTAATCCGTTTGTCTGTCCTTGTTTGTCCCCTCTATGTTTAGCCCCTTGTGGACAATAAAGAAATAAGAAACGTTAGCGAAACGACCCACGTTACACGACGATTATAGAAATGTTCGGGGGTAAGAGTCTAATGCTTTAAGGATACATAAAAAGTGATGGTTCAAGAAAGTTGGTTAAAATTGACGGTAAATTGAATAGTGTCAAATACATCCAGTTGCTGAAGGACAATTTCATACCAATCTTAGATGAAAGTGAGACTTTTCAGCATGATGGAGCTCCATACTACAGACTGCGTGCAACACAACAGAGTCTGGTTGATGAAGGTGTTACCGAATGGAAAGAATAGCCAGCTCAAAGCCCTGACTTAAATATCATTGAGCAAATGGAGACAGAACTAAAGAGAGGAGTTCGTCAGAAGAATCCACACAATCTTGAAGAATTGTAGGAGCTCAGCCACAGAGAATGGCATTTCATACCTGTGAAGATGGCGAAGGATTTTGTAGGCATCTCTTGCCAGGCACACAGAAGCAATTATTCAAGCTAATGGAAGCCGCACGTAATATTAACAATGTACAGAAACTTCTTGTAATGAATTTTCATTATAGACATTTTTTTCTGTTTTAAAACACTGTTTCTTGATTGGTTTATGAGGAAGCCGAAAACTTTTGCACGGCCATTTTTTGGTGATCGTTTCGCATCTTTCCCTCTCATTCAAAACCCCTACTTCAAAAGATTAGGTGTGGAAATAACTCAATGTTTCATCTGTAAAAAACGCAATGCGGAACATTCACTTATAAGTTGGCAGTTAATACAAATTTACAATAATTTAAAGTCGTCTAAGACTTTTGCACGGTAGTGTAATATAGATTTTACTTACGTGGACCAGCACTCCAATCATCGTGTCCATTTTCCACATTTTATTAATTATTTCAAAAAGCTCTTTTGGAGTTCTTTTTTCCTTCTTCAAAATTATTTTCTCAGACAAACCCCCTGTCATATCTGCTAAAGCGTTGTGCACTAAACCGCCTGTAAGGTTCTGGTAGCATCCATTCAATCTAGAGTAAATTGATGCAATCAAATATGAAAGGAAATAGGGTTAGTTTCTAACTGAAGATTTTGGATATAATTGTTATGATTATGACGTATATTTGCCATTTAAATATGGCTAACCCCTAAGGGTGGATGCTACTGTAGTTTGTAGCCCCAGGAGGACACCTCCTCCAGCTGGCTATAGACACACTTTCTGTGCCCTATCAGTATTTGCAAAGGGAAGCCATCTTTCCCGTCTCCAACTTATGATTTGTGAAGGGAACCTACTTTTCATCGACAACTGTGATTGTCACATGCCGATGATGGCTCAATACTCAGAAACTCGAGTCCGTGTGTATCATAAGTTGGAGACGGGATGGATGGCTTTCCTTTGCAAATACTGATAGGGCACAGAAAGTGTGTCTATAGCCAGCTGGAGGAGGTGTCCTCCTGGAGCTACAAACTACAGTAGCATCCACCCTTAGGGATTAGCCATATTTAAATGGCAAATGTACGTCACGATGTGTTGCAGCTACTATTTATAGCACGCTCTAAGATTTATTATTGCTTGTTATGATTAAATTCTGTGGAAAAACCATAGAAAATAAAGGATACGTTACTATTTGTGTACGAGATATATTTTTAATTATCTCTGCATAGTTTGGAAACTTATATATAAATATTTATAAATATGTATATCTGCATATACACACACGCACACACAAATATATATATATATACATGTACAGCATCGATCTTCCAGAACCTTTGGTTCTAAGTTCATTCCAGATAGCTGACTTTTTTACGAATCGGGGTGGGGGTCACACACTCAATAATACAATTACTAAATTTACTTAAATAATAAAATAAAATAAAAGTACCTGTAATTAAGTTTATTAACACTATACTGTACGAGGTACAAAAGCATACTCAATATAGGTAAATTGAGTGGGTCTGTTTTTGATATCATCTCAAACAATGTATTACTGTAGATGGCATATAACTGGCCAAAATGTAACACGCACCCTCTCTCTCTCTCTCTCTCTCTCTCTCTCTCTCTCTCTCTCTCTTCTCTCTCTCTCTCTTTGTATCTTTGTGTGTGTGTCGTGTGTGTAGTGGCTATCGGGAAGTGACCTCAATCACTAATTCAATATACGATGAAACTCAATAGGGGCTCCGGTTGACAGTGCTTGCTCTGGACGCCTATCTAAAATTACAGATCCGCAGCTATGGATATATAGACTCACTGCCTTGTATGACAAAGCTAGAGAGTAAACATTATCAGAAATTAGATTGAAGCCCCCCGCCGCCCGAAGTTGTCCGATGTTCGACACGATTATTTTCCAGGAGCTAAAAATAGTTCTCAGCTCTCCTTTGGACTACACTAGCTATGTCGAGAAAGGTATCCCGACGTCTAGGCAGCCCAGAATCTCCATAAATGAGCCTAGACTTGTATCAGTCCTAATGTGGAAAGCGCAACTGCAGCACAAGATGTGATTTCATCTATTGTATTTGGCTGCAGCAATTCAAATCCTGAATGTCAAACCAAGAAAAATAATCTAAAATTTTGGTTCAAAACTGTTTTATTAAACATAACAGTATTGTTCTCTGTCAAATATACAGCACAATATAAAGCGCAATTTTAAAGAAAGATTTGAAGATTTCAAATTTGGCATAAGACCAGCAATTTCAGGAGAGGGGCTAAGTCGATTACATTGACCTCAGAGTTCAGCTGGTACTTATTTTAGCGACCCCGAAAGGATGAAAGGCAAAGTTGACTCTTGTGGAATTTGAAATTAGAACGTAAAGACAGACAAAATGCCGATAAGCATTTTGCCCGGCACGGTAACGATTCAGGTAGCTTGCCGCGTTAAAGAGATTTAAAGATTGAGAGATTAAATTAGTCAGTCATCAGAAGAAAGTATCTAAAGATAAAAACATCTTCCTTTCTTGATTTCTCAACTACTGATGAAGTTGTAGAGATACCGTCGTGCATATGACATGACTTTGGAGCATCTTAAATGTGGTGAAATCCATTTCCTTTCAGGAATACCAAAAATATCAATGTCATATAAAAGTCGAAATATTATAAAGCAAAGATGTTTCAGAAAAACCTAACATTGTATGACTTATACATAATTATTTCTTAGTTTGCAGTATTCTTCTTTTTTAATACAGGTTTCGAGCTTTGACATAGGGCTAGCAGTTTCAGGGAAGGCGTTATGTCTCTTACATCGATCCAGTGTTCAACCGGCACTCATTTTATCAACACCCGAAAAGATGAAAGACAAAGTCGACCGCAAAGGAATTTGAATTCAGAACGCAAAGATGGACGAAATCTTTTAAGCATTTCGCCCGACATGTTCCCTATTTTGAGAGCTCATCGCCTTCTTCGTTTTTTTTGTTTGTTTTTTTTTTAGTATTGCCTTAAATTAAGGCGGCGAGCTGGCAAAAATGTTACCGCACCGGGTACAATGCTTAGCAGCATTTCGTCCGTTTTTACGTTCTGAGTTCAAATTCCACCGAGATCGGCTTTGCTTTTCATCCTTTCGGAGTCAATAAAATAAGGGCCAGTTGAACACTGGGGTCGACGTAGCCCCTTCCCCGAAACTACCAAAATTTGAAACCAATATTGCCTTAAATTTGATTAGCAGGCGTGGTTTTACTTCGTGACAATAAGGTTTCATGTTCGATTTCACTAAATGACACATTGGGTAAGTGTCTCTTCCACCACAGCCTAGTGTCTACCGAAGACTTGTAAGAGAAATTTGATCGATAGAAACTGTAACTCTCTCTGAGGGATCGATTCTGTTCTTGGATGGTAGACTAAACTATAGCCAAATGCAACACCAGCGTCACCTCGTCCTTTGATAACTTTAACAGAGTCCACTATGTTGCAAGCATTTCGTTAAAGTCTTTGATTTGAGGATAACTCACCCCATTTATCATCGCCACCACCATCCTTATCTAAGAAACCTTGAAAATGATCATGAGCGGCGCTATCCTTCCCCTTTTGTCAAAGCCTTTAAAAAGAAGGTCTCATAATTTCTTTAAGCCTAAAAATCGCATCATGTATAATAAAAAGTACGTTTCTTACTTTGCATATGCCTTCTCTACTAAAGGACTCCAAAATTCATCTGGTTCTTCTATGTTGCGGCAATAGACAAGTTTTCCAGTCCCTCGGTTTACAGGAAGTCGATCATCCACAAGAACTTCGACCCATTTTCCGAATCGCCAAAACCGGAAATGGAATATACCTTAATAAATGACAAATGTGTTTTTATTTTATTAACAAAGCATAATAATAACCTGCATTTAAAACGATATTTAGTAACGCAACCCTCTAACTCCGTGGTTCTTAGCTGGGATCCATATTGCCTCTAGGGTCCATATAAGATTTTGCTGTTAAAATTTATGAGCCATACTTCTACAATACTCAAAATATCTTAAGAATTTATTTTATACAATTCCTTATGGATGGAAGCACTCCGTAGGTTACGACGACGAGGGTTCCGGTTGATCCGATCAACGGAACAGCCTGCTCGTGAAATTAACGTGTAAGTGGCTGAACACTCCACAGACACGTGCACCCTTAACGTAGTTCTCGGGGATATTCAGCGTGACACAGAGAGTGACAAGGCCGGCCCTTTGAAATACAGGTACAACAGAAACAGGAAGTAAGAGTGAGAGAAAGTTGTGGTGAAAGAGTACAGCAGGGATCACCACCATCCCCTGCCGGAGCCTCGTGGAGCTTTTAGATGTTTTCGCTTAATAAACACTCACAACGCCCGGTCTGGGAATCGAAACCGCGATCCTACGACCGCGAGTCCGCTGCCCTAACCACTGGGCCATTGCGCCTCCACAATTCCTTATAATATTTAATAATAAGATATAATAGGATTTTTTTAAACATTGAATGCCTATGAGTGTGCACCCGAGTAAAATACGAACTATAAGGGATCCACTC
>NC_042999.1:37234999-37254999 GCF_006345805.1 Octopus sinensis | reverse complement strand
ACAAACGGATTAAGTCGATTATATCGATCCCAGTGCGCAACTGGTACTTATTTAATCGACCCCGAAAGGATGAAAGGCAAAGTCGACCTCGGCGGAATTTGAACTCAGAACGGAACGGCAGAGGAAATACCTATTTCTTTATTACCCACAAGGGGCTAAACATAGAGGGGACAAACAAGGACAGACAAACGGATTAAGTCGATTATATCGATGCCAGTGCGCAACTGGTACTTATTTAATCGACCCCGAAAGGATGAAAGGGAAAGTCGACCTCGGCGGAATTTGAACTCAGAACGGAACGGCAGACGAAATAACTCTTTATTACCCACAAGGGTTTGAACACAGAAGGGACAAACAAGGACAGACATAGGTATTAAGTCGATTACAATGACCCCAGTGCGTAACTGGTACTTAATTTATCGACCCCGAAAGGATGAAAGGCAAAGTCGACCTCGGCGGAATTTGAACTGAGAACGTAACGGCAGACGAAATACCGCCAATCATTTCGCCCGGCGTGCTAACGTTTCTGCCAGCTCGCCGCCTTGCTATGCAGATATATAATCATACACTCACACAAACACACACATATGTGTGATAGACTAGCCAAGCGCGCTAACATCAGCTAATTCCTCAGTGCGGTGTGTCCCTACGAGCAAGCTCGGATCTTCGGCATGAAAGCTGTTTTATTCCGCTTTGTAGCTTCAGTGGGGAGAGATTTGTAAGCAGAATTCCTTGTCGCCACGTTTTGTGTTTTTCCCGCGTACATCTTCATCTTTAAGAAGCACGAAAAACCTATGTATTTCATTTGACAGAATTATTCATGTACATTAGTTGCTGTATTTTCTTTTAGCGGCAAAATAAATGTGGCAGTCAACTTTAACTTGTCTTCGTATCTCTTGATGTTCTTTATCCTGACTCTTATTA
The DNA here is from genome assembly GCF_006345805.1 of Octopus sinensis. Classification (NCBI taxonomy): domain Eukaryota; kingdom Metazoa; phylum Mollusca; class Cephalopoda; order Octopoda; family Octopodidae; genus Octopus; species Octopus sinensis. Next base: position 37,254,075 of record NC_042999.1, on the reverse strand, counting down.
AACCCGAATATAAAACATTACCGGGCTTTAGTCACATGCACCCTTGTCACCAAACTAAACATACACACGCGCGCGCACACACACACACACACACACACACATACATACATACATACATACATACATACATACATACATACATACATACATACATACATACCAACTAAAGGAATATTGGTGGAATATTCCTATCAAAACTTCTGTCAAATGTAAAGATAACAGGCCGGATATTGTTATTTGGGACAGAGGGACAAAGGTATGTACCGTCATAAAGGTCAGCTGCGCTGCATATATAAATATCTCTTTGAAAATCAAAGAAAAAGAGGATATCTAAGGACAACTTCTTCGAAACCTCCAGCTTCTATATCCAGACTATGAATTCATATTCATACCAATAATAATTGGAGGACTAGGTTTTGTTAGTAAATGCTTAAATGAGAATCTGGATAAACTGGGATTTTCAGAAAGAGAATTCGACCGGCTAATTCGTACATTACAAGTGCAATCTGTGAGTGGAACAGTAAAAATATGAAAGACTTTTCTCAAGTTCCAAATGTGAATTTGTCTGTGTTAACTACATCCCAAAGGTGGAGCCTTGTCTCTTTGTTGGAAGCCAGCTCTCTCCTCAGTGGAAGAATTATAATAATTAAAAAAAATAGAGGAGACATACATACATACATACATACATACATACATCTTTATATACAAAGCTGAAGTTGTCTGTCTGTGTGTGTGTGTGTGTGTGTGTGTGTGGCAGGCTTGGTAGCCTCAACTAACACTATCTCCTCCGAGACCCTGAGAGTATGATAGAAGAAGGCTTGCTCTTCATTCCGTAGAAGAAAAAAATCAAATCGGACCAAAAATTATTTACATCAAAAAGGTGCTTTTTTTTCTATGAAAATCCCTATTTTTTACGATTTTTTTACTGCTGTGTCGCCATTTTTCGGTGTATTTCAACCAGAAAAATGTTCACTTACAGAGAATAATAAGCTACATAATGCAAAATTTTTACTTTTCAAAAAATTCCAGTTCTAACAAACCCGAGCAATGCCGGGCTATACTGCTAGTAGATCGATAATTGTAACAGTTTGTAGTGATTACGATGTTGAAAGAGTATTAATTAATAGTGATGGTGGTGGTTTTTGTAAGTAGTGAGTTGCTGGTAGCGAACTGCATATTTTCGTGAAATGATTTATGATTTAACGCATGCGCTTTAGTGCAAAGTAATTGTCATCGCCGCCACCAACACTACAATGATTACCAACGTCAAACAGCCGTCACAAACAACAAATGAACGCTATCACCACTGCTGCCATCGCCTTTCTATTTTCCCTTTTTTTTTCTCTCTGATTACTTCTTCCTTTTTCATTGTCCTTTAGTTTTCTCTATTTTTTCCCTTGAGTTACTTCCCTTAGCGTGACGCAAAATATAGGTAAGTAAGAATGTACTAACACTGGTTTCAAATTTTGGTACAAGGCCAGCAATTTCGGGGCGTGGAGTGGTATGTCAATTAGATCGACTCCAGTGCTCAACTTAGTCCCTCGTCCCAAAATTTTTGTCCTTGAGCCTATATTAGAAGAGATTATTATCAGTGTTGTTGTTAACATTTTCTTTCTTTCTTTTTAAGAATACAAATACGGAAATAGTCTCGTACGAGTTTCTAACTCATCTCCTTTATCAAACCTGATAAAAAATGTCACTCTTCTTTTGTTCTTCACTTATTTTTCTTTGGACATTTGTAAATAATTGGTCAACAACAATAACGACGACGACAAAAATAAACGCCCCAATACACGAAAACACAAAAAGATACTGAAGAAAAACAGTTATTCGCAAAGAAATAATTGAAAAAAAAAAAGGTTGTTTCTTTGTCTCAAAAAGGAAAATATTCACAAAATGAAATGAAAAAGTAGTGTCTTTATTACCATAAAGGGTAAAGACCCCCTTCGGTCATGAATGACCATGGGATTGCACCTAGAAAGTTACCCTCCTAGACACAAGTCCGGGCAAGGTTGTTTATGGAAGGCCAGCAGTCGCCCATGCATACCGGCCTCCCCTCTCCACGTCACCAGTGTTATCCAAAGGAAAGACAAAGGTCGATACAGCTTGGCACCAGTGACGTCGCAACTCATTTCTACAGCTGAGTGAACTGGAGCAACGTGAAATAAAGTGCCTTGCTCGAGAACACAACACGCAGCTCGGTCCGGGATTCGAGCTCACAACCTCACGATCGTAAGCTCGACGCTCTAACCACTGAGCCATGCGCCTAGCATATGCCCACGAATTTCGACGTCTGAAGGTGTTATCAAGTCAAGAATTTTTTTAGTGTCTTTATTTGTAAGCGTCACCGGCAACACTCAGACATTCATTATTGATGCTTCTGTACAATTTTGATCAGTGTGGTAAATTTGCGTAGCCAAGCAACATGCAATTCATTCTGATCACGATACTAAAGAGCAAGAAAGGAAACAAATGACTAGAAATTACTAATATCTATTTGCTAGAAAAGCGAGTGATTTCTTTATATCAATCAAACAACATGTGCAAGGGGTGAAGTAAATCGAGGCAAGCCGTATCGGCTTCTATTTCAGAAACGAAGTCACAGCAAGTAAACAAGCAGAACAGGTGCGATATACAACAGGATATACGTGGTCTGATCAATAGGTATCTAGACTGTTGCCATAGTAACGAAAGTAAAGCACGCAGAGTGAATCCGCTTTGCACAGATTGACCTTTAACTCTATTTCAGAAATGAAGACACAGTAAGTAAGCAAGCAGAACAAGTGCGATACACAACAAGCTATACGAGGTCTGATCGATAAGTATCCACACTGTTGCCATAGTGGAAGCACTCCGTCGGTTACGACGACGAGGGTTCCGGTTGATCCGAATCAACGGAACAGCCTGCTCGTGAAATTAACGTGCAAGTGGCTGAGCACTCCACAGACACGTGTACCCTTAACGTAGTTCTCGGGGATATTCAGCATGACACAGAGAGTGACAAGGCCGGCCCTTTGAAATACAGGTACAACAGAAACAGGAAGTAAGAGTGAGAGAAAGTTGTGGTGAAAGAGTACAGCAGGGATCACCACCATCCCCTGCCGGAGCCTCGTGGAGCTTTTAGGTGTTTTCGCTCAATAAACACTCACAACGCCCGGTCTGGGAATCGAAACCGCGATCCTATGACCACGAGTTCGCTGCCCTAACCACTGGGCCATTGCGCCTCCACAGTTGCCATAGTAACGAAACTAAAGCACGCAGAGTGAATCCACTTGGCACAGATTGACCTTCAACTTTGCTGTACATGCACACTAAGTTTCGACGTTCTAACTTATTTCTGTTGTTTACATCAGTGCTTCGAAGGAAAGTGTGTAGCGTATGATCGTCGTATTGACCATGACAGAGAAAGTTGTCATGACGATACCTGCTCAGAGACCTGCGCAAAGTTGTAGAAAGTGTATGGAGAGGAGTGTATGAGCTGCAGACAAGTGTGCGAGTGGTTCAGACGTTTCCAAGATGGCAGAAAAAAATGTCGATATTGACAAGTGCTCTGGGAGACCTGCAACCAGCAGAACTGAGAAAAACATCGCAGATGTGCCTGCAGCTGTGACAGGAAATCGTCGAATCACCATCTGTGAGTTATCAGAAGATGTGCAGATTAGTTACTTTCAGTTTAGTCCATTATCGCTGAAGATTTGAGTATAAGACGCGCGTCTGCCAACTTTGTTGCAAAACTGCTTTCAGCTGACCAAAAGGACACTCGGATTTCAGTTGCATGATAACTTTCTCTGTCACGGTCAATATGACGATCACAAGCTACACACCTTCCTTCCAAGCACTGCTGTAAACAGCGGAAGTAAGCTAGAGCGTTATAACTTAGTCCGCATGCACAGCAGAATTGGAGGTCAATCTGTGTCAAGCGACTTCACTCTCCATGCTTTAGCTTCGTTACTATAGCAACAGTCCGGATACTTATTGATCAGAGCACGTATACTTGATCCCGTATCTGGGGCTACGAAAGATGAGGTGCATGGCCAAGGATGTTGAGAACGGCATTATTTCTTTGTTCGTCGTCACCTTCGTAACTTATCATGCGTAAGTAGAGAGTGGTATGGTAGGGTGTGACCGCAAAGGACTTTCATGTGCTCATGAACTCCGAATACGACAAGACCTCCACAGGGCTTTTTTCGATGGCGGATGTGGATACGAAAGTGACAGTGCATAGACTGATAGAAGAAGTCTAGTTGCTACAAGTGTGGTCACAAAAAACACTTGAGGGGTACCTGTTTAAAGGAAAGGCGAAACTAAAAGATAGAGAACATCAACGAAATATCCACAAGGTCCAGAATAATCTATTGCACCCAAAAACACTACCAATGGAGGTGAACACTCTGCTCTCAAAACCTGAAACCAACTAGGAGACCGTGGGGGAAGTGAGGGAGGACATGCATCTGGGAAGCACTCCGTCGGTTACGACGATGAGGGTTCCGGTTGATCCGAATCAACGGAACAGCCTGCTCGTGAAATTAACGTGTAAGTGGCTGAGCACTCCACAGACACGTGTACCCTTAACGTAGTTCTCGGGGATATTCAGCGTGACACAGAGAGTGACAAGGCCGGCCCCTTGAAATACAGGTACAACAGAAACAGGAAGTAAGAGTGAGAGAAAGTTGTGGTGAAAGAGTACAGCAGGGATCACCACCATCCCCTACCGGAGCCTCGTGGAGCTTTTTAGGTGTTTTCGCTCAATAAACACTCACAACGCCCGGTCTGGGAATCGAAACCGCGATCCTATTACCGCGAGTCCGCTGCCCTAACCACTGGGCCATTGCGCCTCCACGGACATGCATCTAAAGCAATAGCAACAAGGGCAAATTCCAAACCTCGTAACACTAACCAGAAACAATAATACTCCATAGCCCTATGACAAGAGGAAGGTGACGGTAACGGGGAAGAATGTCTAGACTATCGGTGAAGAGAGTACAAAGAAAAAAAGTGGCCCAAAACGAAAGTGAACCACAATTTTTAAAAATCGAATTCCTTCTCCCACCAGATTGTCGGCCTTATACCAAAATTTGAAATTATTATTATTATTATTATTATTATTATTATTATTATATTATTATTATTAAGGCGGCGAGCTGGCAAAATCGTCAGCACGCCGGGCGAAATGTTTAGCGTCTTCACGTTCTGAGTTCAAATTCTGCCGAGGACGACTTTGCTTTTCATCCTTTCGGGGTCGATGAAATAAATATTACTTGAGCATTTGAATTGATGTAATCGACTTAGTCCCTCCCCACACATTTCAGGCTTTGTGCCTATAGCAGAAAGAATTATTATTATTATTATTATTATTATTATTATTATTATTATTATTATATTATTAAGGCGGCGAGCTGGCAGAATCGTAAGCACCTGGACAAAGTGCTTAGCGGTATTTCGTCCATCCTTAAGTTCTGAGTTCAAATTCCACCGAGGTCGACTTTGCCTTTCATCCTTTCAAGGTCGACTAATTAAATATCATTTACGCACTAGGGTCGATGTAATCTACTTAATCCCTTTGTCTGTCCTTGTTTGTGCCCTCTACGCAAAATTTGAAACCATTACTATTATTATTATTATTATTATTATTATTATTATTATTATTATTATATTATTATTATTAAACTGCTGTGTCGGATACTCACCAGCATAATGGTCTGATTTTTCAAAGCCCTGGTTAGGAGGGACAACTTTTTGGAATTTCTTCTTGCTGTTGACAATAAGTGAATTCAGACCACAAATGAACCAGCAGTTCCCTATAAGGAAACAAATCATAGGATTATTCGATGTCAAACTTATTACAAACATAGAGTAACAGATATCAAAGTATTCATATGGAATATATATATATATATATATATATATATATATATATATATATATATGTGTGTGTGTGTGGTGTGTGTGTGTGTGTGTGTGGTGTGTGTGTGTATGTATGTATGTATGTATGTAACGGTCAAGATTGATTGGTAAACGTTATTAAGTCTGTGTCGAAGTCAACAGTTGTAACTATAAAGTTTGTTGTTATAACGGCATACTGTAAGATGTGGAAGATGAACAATGTATGAAGTTTTAAGAAAGTATTTATTTACCGTTGCGTTACAAATACCTTGCTTCGACGGGTAGGCTATGATAAATCCAAAAGCATGCAAAGTAAAGTTTGTGTTTGTGTTCTCTTCACTGTTTAGTAGTAAGTACAAAGAGAGATAGAAATATGTTGTAAGAGAACAGAATGGAGCTAGTGAGAATTGTAGGGTGTGGGACGTTGACTCACAGTTGCTGACCGTAAACTTCATTTCTCCCTCTGACCAAGGCTGGTCAGCCAGACCTCGTTGAGTCGTCACCGACTGTGACTAACTGACTTTTGCTTGGGGTATGTTTGCTTTTATAACTATCTAGAAGGATAGATATATCATTGAGAACAATAGATTTAGTTGGTGGTCTTGTTATCTCTATTCTAGCTTTTGGTGAAGTAGAAGAGGTTAGAAAGGGTCAAGTGGTGAAGACATTATTTCGGCCTGGCTAAAGGCATCTGGAAAATGTAAAACTGCTGTCAGAGAAAAACCATTGTTCCATCGTGGGAAAAGTTCTGTTGCAATGTTAATTTAAATTTGGGTATGGTGGATCGAATCCACTTCATGCATGCAGAATGTATGTATGTATGTATGTATGTATGTAGTATGTATGTATGTATGTATGTATGTATGTATGTATGTATGTATGTATAAGTTTCATTTGAATTAGGAACTTCAGTTGAGGCACCTCGTTAGGTCGGAATAATATACACACATATAGTGTGTGGTGGAGACAAGAATACATTTATCGAAGGTTTATTACTTTACGTACTTCAGGGCTTAAGTCGCCAGTTATTTCTGTTTAGTTCATTCAAATTCGTTTAACATTCACTGTTGTCATTCTTTTGTTTTTCTTCACCTACCGGAAGTCCCTTTTTCATAGCTTGATTCTGCGTTGACTGGGTTTCCGTTGATAGGTCTTTAATATTAAATGAAGTGTTAAACACATGCAAATTAGTGGCCTCAGATCTCTGAAAGCTTCTAAATATATTTAATGTGTATATAAATAGATTGGTGCTACTTGTGTCTCTGAGATTGGTCAAGTGATGTAGACACTTCTGATTAATCCCCAATAAGGGTCGAAAATCTATAAAGGTGGGTCGTCGTTTTTTAAATCTACGGAGATATAGATAAATGTTTACACGCATGTAAACCACGTGGGTTTACATGTGAATGTGTTTGTGTGTGTGTGTGTGTGGTGTGTGTGTGTGTGTGTATGTATGTGTGTGTGTGTGTGTGTGTGTGTGGTGTGTGTGTGTGTATACTGTTACATAAGTATATTCACAAATATATAAATTTATTTAAGCGGCAATGAAAATAAAACGTTACCAATGAAATGTTGAGTGCTAAATTACCAGTTGCATATTACTTACCTTCGGTAGAGTATTTGTTAGTGAAGCTGGTGGTCTTGTCGGTATATTTATGAAGTCTATGATCTATGGAGTTTTCGCATGCAAAGTGCAAAGTGGAGTAAGTTTATTGGTCAGTCACTTAGCTGTCCGGATTAGATCTGAGGTGAAGCACATTTGCAAGCAGAAAAGTCAATGAAATATATCATAGACAGTATATTCTCTGAGATTGGTAAAGTAACATAAACACTACTAATGATACACCAATAAGGCGGCGAGCTGGCAGAATCGTTAGCACGCCGGGCGAAATGTGTAGCCGGATTTCGTCTGCCGTTACGTTCTGAGTTCAAATTCCGCCGAGGTCGACTTTGCCTTTCATCCTTTCGGGGTCGATTAAATAAGTACCAGTTATGCACTGGGGTCTATATAATCGACTTAATTCGTTTGTCCCCTCTATGCTTAGGCCCCCTGTGGGCAATAAAGAGATAAGGGTCGAAAATCGATGTGAATTTGACATATCTCTATGTCTACTACGCAGGCAGTGCTTCAGCCAAGTAGTTGCTGTATAACGTAGGGTAAGGTGAGTTGTCTTAAATTAAGCAATCAGCAGACGATCTAATGGGAAGAAGATCCATTGATGACTGGTTAAATCTATAGTTTAAGTAAAAGGAGCTAAAGGTAATTTTGGAAAGGCAGAAAGAATACTAAATTTTGCAAACTGCTCAGGATGACAAACATCTCGGCCTCTATATTTGTGATGTTGCTGTAGGTGGAATGTGATAGCTGGGAGAATTTATATAAATTAAAGTTACCAAGGCGCAGGAGTGGCTGTGTGGTAAGTAGCTTGCTAACCAACCACATGGTTCCGGGTTCAGTCCCACTGCGTGGCACCTTGGGCAAGTGTCTTCTGCTATAGCCCCGGGCCGACCAATGCCTTGTGAGTGGATTTGGTAGACGGAAACTGAAAGAAGCCCGTCGTATATATGTATGTATATATATATATATGTGTGCGTGTATGTTTGTGTGTCTGTGTTTGTCCCCCTAGCATTGCTTGACAACCGATGCTGGTGTGTTTACGTCCCCGTCACTTAGCGGTTCGGCAAAAGAGACCGATAGAATAAGTACTGGGCTTACAAAAGAATAAGTCCCGGGGTCGAGTTGCTCGATTAAAGGCGGTGCTCCAGCATGGCCGCAGTCAAATGACTGAAACAAGTAAAAGAGGAAAAAGAGTAAGAGTAAGGGGGATGGCTTTACAAACAGGCGAGTTGGACTAAATGTCCCTACAGAAAATGTGGAATAGTTGAAAAACTGCTGGAAGAATTTGAAAAGGGAAAACAGATGAGGAAGGGTTGCTTTCAGCAACCGAGCATCTTTTGCTAATATCCAGGTGAGAGGAGTGTGAGTGTGTGTGGAGGGGGGTATGTATGTGTGTGCGTATAAATGTTACGTAAACGCTGACATCTGGAAAGATGGAGGGATAGGAAACGTATCTTGATGAGAAGAGATGGATTAGAATTTCAGAAGGAGAGACGTGTATCTGAGAGAGGAATAAGTGAATAAATGTCAATATATTATTGTATATTTAGTTAGAAATACTTACCAAGTTCTCCTTGATTTAAATCATAATAGCTGGCTTCGCGAAGGAACACTGGTTTCTCGACAATTTCCTATTAATAAAAATAAATATAATTTTCCATCGTCTCAAAAGATCACTATGAAAAGATTTATTGAATTTATATTTTGAGTAACTACCCCTATGGACTCTACTTTGCCTTTCTTTCCTCCTTTCAAGGTTAATAAATTAACTAGTTAAGTACTGGCGTTGATTTAATCGACTGTAGTTTTTCCCATAGGTCACGGGCCTCCGACAAATATCAATATCTATGTATTATAGATGTTTTCGGTCTAGTTTGGATTCTTTGCCATCAAATTTGATTGCAAAGAATTCAAATTTGATGGCAAAGAATTCAAATTTGATGGTAAAGAATCCAAACTAGATCGAAAACATCTATATATAGCAGTAAATGTACGAAACAAGGAGTACCCACTAAGCACATATTGTTTCGAAATTCTCTGAAATGTATTTTATTGCAGTATCTTTATACGATTTTCAAAAAAAATCACAGAATCCATGTTTATATTTTACAGGCTTGCTTGTCATAAATAAAAATTGTTTTAAAGCTAGGATTTATTTATATTTAAAAAGAAAATATAGAGTGTATATAGCCGTAGGTATGGCTGTGTGCTTAAGAAGTTTGCTTTGCAACTACGTGGTTTCGGGTTCGGTTCCACTGCGCAGAAACTTGGGCAACCAATAGCTTGTTGGTGAATTTGGTGGACGGAAACTCAGAGAAGTCCTACACATGTATATGTGTGTGCGTGTGTGTGTGTGAGAGAGAGAGAGAGTGGCCTCCCACCGTTTCACAACTGATAGAATAAATACCAGACTTTAGGACACGTCTTTTTTATTCGACAAACGCGACAAAGCGGTGCTCCAGCATGGCTGCAGTCCAATGAATGAAGCAAGCAAAAAAAAGAGCAATTTATTAAAATATTATGTAAACTATGATTCTTTCACTCTTTTACTTGTGTCAGTCATTTGACTGTGGCCATGCTGGAGCACCGCCTTTTAGTCGAAGAAATCGACCCCTGGACTTATTCTATGTAAACTTGGTGCTTATTCTATCGGTTCTTCTGCCGAACCGCTAAGTTACAGAGATGTAAACACACCGACATAGGTAGTCAAGTGATGGTCGAGGACACAAACACACTGACACACACACATAAATATATATATATATATATATATATATATATATATATATGACGAGCTTCTCTCAGTTTCTGACACAAACACAAACACACACACACACACACACACACACACACGACGGGCTTCTTTCAGTTTCCGTCAACCAAATTCACTCACAAGGGTTTGGTCGGCCCGAGGCTATAGAAGAAGACACTTGCCCAAAGTGCCACGCAGTGGGACTGAAACTGGAGCCATGTGGTTGGGAAGAAAGCTTCTTACCACACAGCCACACCTGCGCCTACGAATGCAATTTTTTAAAAATAAGTAATTAAGCTATATTTAAGCTATATCAAAACAACTCTCTCATTTTTGAATTTGGTTTGCAAGATTCTTTATGTGAGTTCGTGTGTTGAAGCATATTCTGTAGCCTTTTCAATAGTTATCCACAACTATTGAAAAGGCTGCTAGACGCAGCGAAAGTTTTAGAAAAATAAATAAGTAAATGAGTGGAAAAGAGAATGTTCTCCCCGGACACAACAAAACAAATCTTTATTTCGTGGTACTCCAGAACGTTTTCACAGAAACCTGGAGCACTTCGAAACTTCCTCGGGGAAACACATGAGGCAGTGCAGCAAAATCCGACTGTGTCCTCAAATTTCTCATTTCAAATTGCATCAAGTTTCATTTGTCTTTTAAGCTTCCGTGATCAGTAAGTTGAATAGCAGATTGTATTGTGTTTTTTCTTCTTTTTTTTGTTGTTGTTGTGGAATTTTTGTTTGTTTGTTTTTTTCGCATTGTTTTTTTCTTTTTTTCAGTAGACTATATCAGTCTCAATTAATTTGACTTGTGTTAATGAATGAAGTAATTATTTATAGGAACTGCAAATGTTAGTATGGATATCTGTTGAATAAATTTATTTTGGGATTGGTTTGAATAGAAAAAAAAGGTAACATGACGCCAGTCTTGACTGGATCTGCGACGTTGTTCTGCAACGCATGTAACGGTTGGTGACATGCCTAAATATAAATATAGGAATGGCAGATATGGTTTGGGAGACTTTGCGTTATCGAATTGTCTGTCAGAGGCTCAGTCATACTAGAATATGATGTATGTACATACACAAACATACAGATGTGTGTGTGTGTGTGTGTGTGTGTGTCTGTGTCTGTGTGTGTGTGTGTGTGTGTGTCTGTATCTGTGTGGAGGCGCAATGGCCCAGTGGTTAGTGTAGCGGACTCGCGGTCGTAGGATCGCAGTTTCGATTCCCAGACCGGGCGTTGTGAGTGTTTATAGAGCGAAAACACCTAAAGAACCACGCGGCTCCGGCAGGGGGTGGTGGCGATCCCTGCTGTACTCTTTCGCCACAACTTTCTCTCACTCTTTCTTCTCTTGGCCTGCTCGCTTAACCAGTGGGGTGGCGTCATTTGAAAGCTAAAAACAATGCGAAGCGCATTGTGACCAGCGGTGTGTAGCAGCATCTGATAGCCTGTTCGGTCACGGTGATCGCGGTGATACATATATGTATATATCCATACATACACACACGAGGAGTGGAAAGCTGAAAAGTTCCTGGATTTGGGTATAAGAAAATTCAGGAGGATCAGTTAATTATGATTTTGTTCAACATATTCCCCCTCCCAGATTCACAAATTTATTGCAGCAATCCTTCAGTTTTTCTAAGCCTTGTAAAAAAATTCGAAAGGTTGAGCCTCCAGCCAGGCCTTTCGCGACACCCCTAAGGTCAGGAACTTTTCAGCACCCCCTTGTATATATTATATGAGGGACAGGTGTAGCTGTGTGGTAAGAAGCTTTGCTTCCCAACCACATGCGTGGCACCTTGAGCAAGTGTTTTCTACTATAACCTCGGGCCGACCAAAACCTTGTGAGTGAATTTGGTTGACGGAAACTGAAAGAAGCCCGTCGTGTGTGTGTGTGTGTGTGTGTGTGTGTGTGTGTGTGCGTGTGTGTGTGTCTGTGTTTGACCTCTATCACAGCTTCACAACCGGTGTTAGTGTGTTTATGCCCTCGTAACTAAGCGGTTCGGCAAAAGTGATTGATTGAATAGGTACCAGGCTTAAAAGAAAATAAATACTGTGTCGATTCAATTGACTCAGCTAACAGTAAAAAATATGTATACAAGGTCTGACCAACAAGTATCCGGACTGTTGCCATAGTAACGAAGCTAAAGGACGCAGAATGAAGCCGCAAAGCGAAGCAGAGTCAACTCTGCTGTGCATGCACTCTAAATTTAAACGTTCAATCTCACTTCCGCTGTTTGCAGCTGTGCTTCAAAGGAAGGTGTGTAGCGTGTGATCGTCATATTGACCATGACAGAGAAAGTTGTCATGGCGACACCTGCTCAGAGGCCTGCGCGATGTTGCAGAAAGTGTATGGAGAGGAGTGTATGAGCCACAGACACGTGTACGAGTGGTTCAGACATTTCCAAAATGACCGTAAACATGTCGATATTAACGAACATTCTGGGAGACCCGCAACCAGCGGAACTGAGAAATACATCGCATACGTGCTTGCAGCTGTGAGGGGGAAATCGTCGAATCACCATCCATGAGTTATCTAATAACTCACGGATGGTGACTCCTATGCCTCAGATTAATTAGGGTTCATTTCAGTCCATTATCACTGAAGATTTAGGTATACCAAGCTGTCTGCCAAGTTTGTGCCAAAACTGCTTTCAGCTGACCAAAAAGTCACTCGGGTTTCAGCTGCACAAGATCTCCTTGATTGTGTCGAGAACGATGAAATCTTTTTGAAAACTTTGCGTAGGCCTCTGAGCAGGTATCGCCAAGCTTTTGACAAAATTTGATGCAGATTCTCTGCTCAACTCACTCTGCCATGGTAAATGCGACGATCACACGCTACACACCTTCCTTCCAAGCATCGCTGTAAACAGCGGAAGTGAGCTAGAATATTAAAACTTAATGCGCATGCACAGCAGAGATCAAGGTCAGTTTGTGCCAAACCGCTTCATCCTGCGTGCTTTAACTTCGTTATTATGGCAACCGTCCGGATACTTATAACACCATGGATATACATACATACATACATACATACATACATACATACATACATAAGAGGAAATTTTAGACTATTTACTGTTGTTGGTGCTGTTCCAGCAAACCTAAGATCGAAGACGTTCCATCCGTGGACATCTCGACTTATTTCTTTACTTTTTAGTCTGGCGTTTCGGACATACTTTTTATTCAGGAGTACATTATACAGTGTGCCTTCCATTTTTAAGATAGTAGGGTATGATCTGGTGTGTATTCTGCAACTAGGCGGCGAGCTGGCAGAAACGTTAGCGCGCCGGCCTAAATGCGTAGCCGTATTTCGTCTGCTTCGTCTCAGTTCAAATTCCGCCGAGGTCGACTTTGCCTTTCATCCTTTCGGGGTCGATAAATTAAGTACCAGTTACGCACTGGGGTCGATATAATCGACTTAGTACCTTTGTCTGTCCTTGTTTGTCCCCTGTGTGTTTAGCCCCTTGTGGGTAATAATGAAATATATATTCTGCAACTATTTCTAGCAGGTAGAGCAACCACAGTATAAGGCTAAATGAACGAGATTTTTTTTTTGCCTATACACTTCAGAAAGCTTACATGAATAAGCAAATATTGGTGGCGGTCTATTTCGTTACAAAACAGACGATAATGGTATACATAGGATAGAGAATATCTATTTGCCATGTATTATTTAGAATATTATTTGCTTTTCTTGTGTTTGATTTCAAACAAAGGATGGAAGCTTTTCTCTGTAACAATAACATTGTGTGTGTGCGTGTGTGTGTGTGTGTGTGCATGTGTGTGTGTGTGTGTGTGTGTGCGTGCACCTCTTCCTTCATTTCTTTCATGTATCCAGCCCACCGCAAGGTCCAGTACTTGTTGCGGTATAGTGACTCCTATGCCTCAGTGAGAACTATGCCAGTGGAGCGCAAGCTCCGGTAGGGCCTCCCATAATAGACAAGTTAAAGGACAGGGGCCAAACTAATACGGACTAACCTTTTTGCAGAGATAAAAGCGGGTTTTTGTAGGGCCTGCAGCCCTACCTAGAATCCAAAAGAACAATTCAAAGTAACAAAACCTGGGTGAGGAAGGCCTTCCCTCGGGGAAACACATGAGGCAGTGCAGCAAAATCCGAAAGGAGACCAACATACTACATTACACGTCAGCCCCTGACTTGCAGCTAGCAAGGGAGGCGGAAGAGGGGACGCCCTAAAATAGCTGGAGACGAGATACTGAATAGGGGCTGAAAATGCAGAAAGCGAACTGAGCCGAGAATAGTGGAGAAAAGTCGTCGAGGACCGATGCTCCAGAAGGAACGAACGACTTAAGAATGTAAGAGTAACTAAATATATCCAACCACCAAAATATTAGGTGCCACTGTTTTTCTTGTTTGTTTGCTTGATAGCTTGCTTGATTTAGTTTCCACTTTGCTATGTCAGAAACTGTCGAAGCTAGACAGCAAAAGGACATAAAGAGACGTAATCAAATATTTTAAACCATTAAGGCGGCGAGCTGGCAGAAACGTTAGCGCGCCGGGCGAAATGCGTAGCCGTATTTCGCCTGCCGTTACGTCCTGAGTTCAAATTCCGTCGAGGTCGACTTTGCCTTTCATCCTTTCGGGGTCGAGAAATTAAGTACCTATTTCTTTATTACCCACAAGGGGCTAAACACAGAGGGGACAAACAAGGACAGACATAGGTATAAGTCGATTACATCGACCCCAGTGCGTAACTGGTACTTAATTTATCGACCCCGAAAGGATGAAAGGCAAAGTCGACCTCGGCGGAATTTGAACTCACAACGTAACGCAGACGAAATACCGCTAAGCATTTCGCCCGGTGTGCTAACGTTTCTACCAGCTCGATAAATTAAGTACCAGTTACGCACTGGGGTCGATATAATCGACTTAATCCGTTTGTCTCTCCTTGTTTCTCCCCTCTGTGTTTAGCCCCTTGTGGGTAGTAAAGAAATATATTTTAAACCATTTTGTTCGACGCCCAACCATTTCTGCCATCCGCCAATGCTGATTAACTGAGACATCGAAATATATTACTCAGGTTCTCCAGACACATTCGCCTCCACTTCTTGTTCGCGTTGCGTCCAAACTCCCTGGTTCCACACGGATCGTTCCTTCTTAGAACATAATCCGTCTGGAACTAGTCTGGTGTTCATTTAAAACAGAGTAGGCCAAAGCAACGTGAAATGAAGTGTCTTGCTCAAGAACTTAACGCAATGCCTAATCCAGGGACCGAACGCATGACCTTATGATCGTAAGACCCATACCCCTAACCACTACGCGTCACATTTTCAGTAACTTTTTGTGTGTGTGTGTGTGTGTGTGTGTGTGTGTGTGTTTTAGTATATATGTGAGTATGCATACATGCATGCTTGTATGTATGTATGTATGTATGTATGTATGTATGTATGTGTATGATTTTGCATGTATATATGTGTTATTGTATGTATGTAACTATTGCATTATGTTATTGCATATACTCTTTACTCTTTTACTCTTTTACTTGTTTCAGTCATTTGACTGCGGCCATGCTGGAGCACCGCCTCTAATCGAGCAACTCGATCCCGGGACTTATTCTTTTGTAAGCCCAGTACTTATTCTATCGGTCTCTTTTGCCGAACCGCTAAGTGACGGGGACGTAAACACACCAGTATCGGTTGTCAAGCAATGCTAGGGGGACAAACACAGACACGCAAACATATACACACACATATATACATATACATATATACGACAGGCTTCTTTCAGTTTCCGTCTACCAAATCCACTCACAAGGCTTTGGTCGGCCCGGGGCTATAGCAGAAGACACTTGCCCAAGATGCCACGCAGTGGGATTGAACCCGGAACCATGTGGTTGGTAAGCAAGCTACTTACCACACAGCCACAACTTATTTTCCTTTCTTCATTTTATAATAATTCTTCTAGTCTTATTTATTATTCACCCTGCTCACTTACCTCTTTCTCTCCCTCTCCTTCTCTCTTTCTTTCTTTCTTTCTTTCCCCATCTACCCTCTTTCCCTCTCTCTCTCTTTCTCTCTTTCTCTCTCCATTTAACCTCTTTCCTCTCTCTTTCTCTCTTTTTCTCTCTCTCTTTCTCTCTCCGTTTATCTTCTTTCCTCTCTCTTTTTCTCACTCTCTCTCTTTCTCTCATTTATTCTCTATCTTTTCATTTGCTCTCTGTCACTTCATCTCTCTCTCTCCCTCTCCATTTACCCTCTTTCTCTCTCCCCATTTACCCTCTTTCCTCTCTCTCTTTCTCTCTCTTTCTCTCTCCATCTACCCTCTTTCCTCTCGTTTTCTCATCTATTCTCTGTCTTTTCATTTGTTCAATATCACTTCATCTCTCTCTCTCTCTCTCTCTCTCTCTCTCTCTCTCTATCTATCTATCTATCTATCTATCTATCTATCTATCTATCTATCCATCTCGCAGTGTCAGCATTCTTTTGTTAACACTCTTTCACGAAGACACTCTAAGATTGTCATGTCATAGTTTTTATCAGATTCTACAAAACACCCCAAAGCTATACTAATCAACAAAATGATTAATGATAAAAATGCCTTTCTTCCGCATCAACCACCGAAAAATTGCACTAAATCTTCATTAATGTGAATGTTTAGTAATGCTGAATAACTAAATTACTTATGGCTTGACGATTTGTTACAACTTTCGTTTACTTCAGACTTCGCCTTAGAAAATAACAAAAAGGTTAAGCAAACAAACGAAACTCTACATGCTATAAATAGTGGTTAAATTTCCCTCAAATCACAACCGTCTGTGTCAAAAATGGTTCACGTCTTGTTTCTTTCTGTGATGAATAAAATCAGTACCAGTTATATACCGAGCTCGAGCTCAACTGTGTGGTGAAAGTTTAAGAAACTTTAGACATCCCTACTACAAAAGTCCGTGTAGTGGTTATATAAAAAAAAATTACAAAACCGGTGGAGCAGCCTTACAGTAATTGGTTTCGTCCCCTAATGTTACGGAATTCAACCGCAAATTATTTTCAAGTTTGATGTTGTTTGTTCCTTCTCGAGCCACGCCTGGCTCATAAGGGCCGGTTTTCCGGTTTCCTTGGCGTATAGGTTCCCCACCTGAACGGGACACCGGTCCGTCGCAGGTAAGCTGCAAGATGCAGGAGGAAAGAGTGATAGAAAGTTGTGGCGAAAGAGTCAGCAGAAGTTCGCCATTACCTTCTGCCGGAGCCGCGTGGAGCTTATGTGTTTCGCTCATAAACACACACATCGCCCGGTCTGAGATTCGAACCCGTGTTTCCTCGACCTCAAGTCCGCTGCTCTAACCACTAGGCCATGTGCCTCATTTACATTCTGTGATGTGATGCGTGGCCGAGTGGTTAGCGTATTAGGCTCACGATCAGGGTGTCGTAAATTCGATTCCGACAACGGGTGGAGCAGAACGTTGTGTCTTTGAGCAAACCACTTCATTTTACCTTGCTCTTATCGACTCAGTTGTAATTGAATTCCTGAAATGAGTACCAACCGAGCACTTGTAGAGGTTCCTCTCCCTTCCTCCAGCTGTTGCACCCAGGAGAGCTGAGAGGGTATCTGTGTCTGCTTGCTATTACATAGGCACCTAATATTATTTGTGCAAGTCTGGTGACGGTTATAGTTTTATTGTAATATTCTACAGGTGAGCGAAGGCGCGTTGCCTAGTGGTTAGAGTAATATACTCGCGATTGTAAGATTCCTAGACCGAGGGGTGCGTTTTGTCCTTGAGCAAAACACTTCATTTCACATTACTCCAGTCCTCTCAGCTGATAATGAATTCCATCAATAGCTGGGAAGTTGACTTACGACAGAATGGCATCCCGTTCAAGAGGTAGTGTTGTAATTTCAGTAACTTATGAGCTATGGAGACCAGGCGAAGCTGGTGCTTTATGAATCCTAGGACTCGTGACAGACCTATTCTATGGGTGACCAACTTCTGAATGAAATATTTATAAAGCATTCATAATGCTTTAAGAAGCGCTTTAAAAACCTTCTAGAAACAATTTTTTAAAAATGGGTACCAACATCTCTAAAGTTGCTAATGATACTCAGCTCCAAAGAAATAAATCGATGATCTACATCTTAATAATCTTTGGCTTCCAATCTATCTGAGAGACTTCTTGTGAATATAAAATATGACAACAGTACCTTACTAGAGACGTAAAACGGATGACGGGAGAAAGATGTGGATCTTAATATCCGCCAACAATCAATGAGGTGAATGTTAGTATATTTATTGTGGGTAACAACAACAAAGATTCAGTAATAAATTATTATGCAGACGTAGCTGTGTGGTATAAAGTTTGCTTCTCAACCAAATGGTTCCGGTTCAGTTTCACTGCTTGGCACGCTGGACAAGTGTCTTCTACTATAGCTTCCGGTCGACCAAAGCTTTGTTAGTTGCTTTGGTAGACGGAAACTGAAAACGGCCTGTCGAATATATATTTGTATGTGTTTGTGTGTGTGTGTGTGTGTGTGTGTGTGTGTGTGTATGTGTGTGTATGTTTGTGTGTGTGTGTGTGTGTGTGTGTGTGTGTGTGTGTGTGTGTGATATCACCGCTTGACAACCGGTGTTGGTGTGTTTACGTCTCTGTGACTTAGCAGTTCGGTAACAGCACCGATATATTAAGTATTAGGCTTAAGAGAAATTAAGTACTGGAGTCGATTCATTTGACTATAAATTCTTCAAGGTTGTGCCCCAGCATGGCCGCAGTCTAATGACTGAAGCAGGTAAAAGATGCCGCGGAAAAAAAATAATATAAGGACTAAAAGCAATACTAGTCAACAATACAATATCAAACAAGGGCTAAAAAGCAA
>NC_042999.1:37199999-37227499 GCF_006345805.1 Octopus sinensis | reverse complement strand
TCTTGAGCAAAACTCTCAAAAAAAAAGACTGTATGATAAAACTGTATGATGACTGTATGATGAAACATCATAAAAGAGCCATTTAATGACATACGAAGCTGTTAAATTCATTTTAAACTTATTTCATGTGCCGTCAAACGTTTCGTCACCCAATTGCCACCTGGTCTCTTGACATGTTTCAACTATAAAACTCTATCGATGACTAAATTCTTGTTCCGAGACGATAATTTTAACACGTCATGAAAAAAGTTTAAATTTATACTGAACTAGCAGTATCGCCCGGCGTTGCTCGGGTTTGTAAGGGAAATAACTATATAAGCATTTTAGAGATGTAAAGTATAATAGCCATCTCAATATGGCTAACCACAAAGAGGGGGGTGTTACTGTAGCTTTTTACGTTCTGAGATTTAATAATAAATTTTTAGAGAGTTACTTCCCTTATATATGCCAAAAATGCACTAAAAATGGGAAAAATTGATGGTAATTTTTTTTTTTTAATCGTAGACTCATCGTAGACGCGCGCTAATACCCAGAAGGGCTCGATATGAATCACGACTATAAGATACCCGGTTTTGGTTAAACTGCACCGCAAAATGTGGGAGTAGTTAGGAATCTAAATCGTAGGAGACAGACAGCACACAACCTCACTTTTATATATAAAGATTTAACCGCGTTGTGTTACTAAATTGCTAGAAGGTATCTACTTCTGTTTTTGACCCAGCAATGTTTCTTGATTCTTTAGAAACGCACTTTGAAACGTTTTGAATATATTGCTTCTATATCTGAAGTTTTTGAGCTTTAAAAATTAAAAGTCGTTAGAATATTTTCTGTACATATTGCATTTTTATAAGCACATATTACACACTTCTTAACGAACAAACATGGAAATCGCACTAAATATGTTATATGTTGTATATGGTGCCGGTGTGGATGTGGTCACGGGTTCAGTCTCACTGCGCAGTACCTTGGGTAAGTGTCTTCTACTATAGTCCCGAACTGACTAATGCCTTGTGATTGAATTTTTCAAACGGAAACTGTATGGAAACTCGTCGCACTAGCATGGCTAGAGTGGGGTGAAAGGCGAAGTCCGCGCCCGGGCGGCACTTCTGGGTCTACTTTAGGTAATACGTACCTGTTGTGGGGGCCCAGGAGCGGCAAACTGAAAGGCCGCACACACTCTAGCTACGCTAGTGACTCGTCGTAGACATCTATGTGTATGTGTGCGTGTGTTTTTGTGTCTATGTTTGTCCCAGCACCACCGCGGTGTTAGTTCGTTTACGTTCCCGTGTCTTAGCGGTTGGAGAACAGAATCGGTTAGAATAAGTACCAGGCTTAAGTACTAGAGTCAATCTGTTCGAGTAAAATCCTTCAAGGCGGTACACAAGCATGGCTGCAGAAACAAGTAAAAGATAAAAGATCTATAGCTATCTCATGCATTTAGGACTTAACAAAAATATGTACATCTGAACATTTTGTATCTATGTTACAGTTTCGTAACCTTTACGAAACCGTGCGTTTCCAAACATTCTTGACTTCTAGTAAACAAGTAATAAAAGAATTCCAAACTGTCTATATAAAGCGAAATTCTAAATACAGCATCTAATATACCTGTATAACAACTTTCCCACTCATCATTGAGCTCTTTTATCAGGACTGACCTGGGATGAAACAACAATAATGGTTTCCAAAATTGGTGTAAGGCCATAAATTTAGGAGAGTGATTAAGTCGATTACATCGCCCCTCGTGCTCAGTCGGTACTTCAAAACATGCACAATAACGGTCTGTTATATCAGCGATGACCTGGCGTTAAACAACAACAGCAATAATAAAATCCAACATAGATCTTTTATATCGGAGCCTACCTGGGGTTAAATAACGACATACATCCAAATGAAATCAATATGTTGAGAAATTAAGCCAGGAAACAATGCTTGCAATGTAACAGCAGTTGGACGGTAACAGGTGGCTGCGGCGGCGGCGGCGGCGGGGCGGTGTTGGTGGTGATATAAAGGGTGGGGGTAATTGTGTTGGTGGTGGTGGTCATTGAGATGGTGGTGGTGGTGAATGTAGTGGTAGAGGTTGTAGGGGTGGTTATAAGTGTGATAGTAGTAACAGTGGTGGCAGTTGTGGTGGTGGTGGTGGTATTGGTAACAAAAGGTTTTATTTCGCTATTTGATACCTGGTTGTTGTTCAACCTCGAGAGTATATATTTCTTAACCCAACCTCAGGAGTATACCTGAGTAAGTAGAATCAGAATCAAGAGTATTCCAGTCCTGACCATCACGTTTTTTTTTCTTTTTCCGATTTTCATTTATCTTCAAATAAAAAGACAAAAGCGGTAACTATGACCTTTTACAGGATACCTTCGAAACGTGGAGTAGATGAAACAAAGGCGACTGAAGAAGGGGAATTTTCCTTGTTTTGTATGTCCTGTACTCTATTTTTTCGTTGTTTAAGAAAAATGTCCATTTCCTTGGTTTTGCGTTTATGTTTTCGTTTCTCATTGTGTTCGACGTTTTTTTGGTGTCCTATACTCATATATGCATGTATATATACATGTAGAGGTAGGTACGTACATATATGTATGTATATATGCATATGTTTTATTTATTTATTAAATCATTATATATATATATATATATATATATATATATATATATATATATATATATATAATTAAGGATTAAGCAACATATTGCTTCACCACATACCGAAAATTTAGAAATAGCAGCCAAAGACAGCTTATTCCTTTTTACTACAGATATTACTCCACAGATAACAACATTTGTAACTCACATAGGTAAAAAGAGAAAAATAACGAAATCAAACAGTCTTCGATTAATTGTGGACGCGTTTCTGGGTTAGAATTATACAAATTCATTCTCGACATCAGCTGCTATTTTTAAATTTTCGGTATGTGGTGAAGCAGCTTGTTGCTTAACCCTTAATTATATTTATATATAAAAAAAACTTTTTGTAAACTTTCTTACGATAATGGTTCTCTTTCCATACCAAAACTAATTGGTAAAATTTATTAATTATTAAATTAATAATTCGTTACCCTTATATTTGTAATGAATTGGGATCTTTTCGGTTTGAACGGCAGTTTTTAACATAATTTCTAGGTAACTAAAAAATTTTAAACTTCGTATACTGGTAGAATGTGTTTATAAAACATCTTTTTCTCTTGGCTTTATTGAGAAAATTCCATTGTTTGTAAGATATTTGGTCTTTAATTTCTTCAATTTCTGCAATTTCAACCAATCACTGGCGTCTATTGAGTTAAAAAGCATTTTGTGCCGTACGAATATGTCCCTCGTTTAATAAACACATTGGGTTTATTTATATTTGTGAAGAAAAAAAGATACCCTTCCCCCACCCCTAACCCTAAAAGAGATTGAAATGCAATAGATCGATTCTAGGGTCATAATTATGGGTGACAATTTCATGTTTTTTCTAGCGGTGTCATATGAAATTGTCACCCATAATTATGACCCTAGAATCGATCTATTGCATTTCAATCTCTTTTAGGGTTAGGGTTAGGGGTGGGGAGAAGGGTATCTTTTTTTCTTCACAAAGGTAAATAAACCCAATCTGTTTCTATTACAAAATAAAACTAAAAAAATACAACGACGAAGTTTTTAAACAAAATAAAAGCAATTGCGTATCATATGAAGAGAGTGGGGAGTAGCAAGCGTGAGAGATATACATATGCAGAGGAACAGTGAGAAAGGGCCTGGTAAATATATATAGAGAGGGGGAAATGTAAAAAACAGAGAGAAACTTATTGACATATAGAACAGATAGAGAGTTGTAGGTTTAGCGATCCGAAAGTCGAGTTATTTCTCGTAGTAAATTATATTTCTTGATTAATATTTATCGAAAACCTTTGGGACTCAGATTTCGAAAATCAAATCCGTTTTTCTCTAGGACGCGCCATTTCAGAGCCTTTCGGTGATATACAAATACACACTTACACACTCATTTATATAGCAGATATATATTTTTCTTTTGCAGCGTGGAAGGTGGTTTATAAGCCATTTAAGAAACACACAAAATCGGATTTTGTGTGTTTCTTAAATGGCTTATAAACACTTTCCACGCAGCAATTGCTTTCGTTCCAGCACACGATCTCAGATCAGGTCACTTGCTATGCAAGTACATCTCCGTAATATTTTTCTTTTATTATTCTAGTGGTTTCAATCGTATGATGCGTCCATACTGGAACACCGCCTTAACTTATTTTCTTTCAGTTTTGTTATCGCTTTATGGTTGGAAGTTGGTCTGTGCGTGTATCTTTAAATAGTTGGCTTGTCCGGTTTCGTCCATTAGGGGTTTATCCAATGTTTTTGTTTGTTTTTTTTTCTGTTGTTTTTTTAATGCTTCAGTAGAAGTCTTTTATATATTTCTGATTTCTTTAGGAAGGAAGTTGAACAACTGAGGGCCTCTAAATATCAGATTGGTACAATAGCGTATTTTTGCTCGTGATTCTGAAAGGTGGTGTATTTGGAAGCTAAGAATATCTACCTGTTGGTGCATTGAAATTCTCTCTAATGCCGAAATTCGGAACATGACACTCCAGGATTTTCCATACGTATATGGCAGTGTATCTCTCTCTCTCTCTCTCTCTCTCTCTCTCTCTCTCTCTCTTCGGCATTCAAAAAGAGTTGAAACGTTGAGCTTTCAGACATTCCCAGTAATTAAGACTTATAACCGAAGTTATTTTACAGTTATTTTACAATCTATTCCATGAAACCAAATGAGTTTGGAGGCCAAAGCTGTGAGCAGTAATTTAATCTGCTCAGAAGTAAAGTTTTGCACAGAGTCGGCAAAACTACCGGTTGTTTTTTCACGAAGGTTCGTAAGATCCATTTCATGAGATGTCTGCATTCAGAGGTCAGTTTGGTGATGTGACTGATGAAAGATACCTCATTTGACAGGATTACTCCAAGTTCTGTATGTCATTAGCGCTCTGAACCATTGTGTTGTCTTGTGTCAAATAATGATTTGTGCGTTTTCCTTCCGTAATGCAGAACCTGAAATTTTGATATTTTCAATTTCATGTTGTTTTTATCTACCCATAGATAAATGAGGTTTAGCTCATTATAAAAATGTGACATCTTCAAGAGTTTGGACAGTCATCGATGCTCTTGAGTAATAGGCGTAGTTCGTCAGGTTGGTCGAGTGCACTTGTGAGCTTATACCTGATAGGGTGATGATAAATAATAATGGTCCCAGAATTGTGCCTTGAGGTATACCACTTATTACAGGTGACTTTGCAGAGAGAAAACCGTTTGCAATGAGAAGTCAAAGAGCCATTCTCCGAGTTTTCCTGTAATACCAAGATCCCTTAACTTCTGGCAGATCATTCCATGGTCAGTCTTATAAGGAGCTTAAATTTCCCAATCTGTCCTAGATCTAAGAGATTTTGCTACTATTTCTAGCAGGCAGGACAACCGCCTAAACTAGCGTTTTTCAAACTGTGGGTCCCGACCTTTCAGAAAAAAAAACGCAAGTGGGTGCAAAGTGCAAATATAAACCAACGTTTTTCAAACTGGGTCTCGACCCTTCAGTGGGTCGCGACAAAAAAAAGTTTGAAAAACGCTGGCCTAGACGTAGTTTGTCTGGTTGGTTTGTTTTGATTGTTCGCTTGACTGCTGCTAGACAACTATGCGACTAATTGTATGTGGGGAGTTGGGTTGGTGGATGAGGGTGTTCGTAATATGTTGCTTTTTTTTTGTTGACTGTTGAAGAAAAAAACATGAAATGTAAAAATAAACGAAAAGCAATAGGTACAATAGATACAACGTACGTACGTACATACATATAGATATGTACGTATACAGTCATATATATATATATACACACAAATACAGACACGCGTGAACATACAGGCATAAAATATCTAGATGCAAAATAGATAGATAGATAGATAGATAGATAGATAGATAGATAGATAGATAGATAGATAGATAGATAGATAGATAGATAGATAGATAGATAGATAGATAGATAGATAGATAGGTAGATAGATAGATAGATAGATAGATAGATAGATAGATAGATAGATAGATAGACAAACATATTTGTGCATACATTTTTGTATATATATATATATATATATATATATATATATATCACGTGATCACGTGACCGACCAGACCATCAGATGTTGTTACACATCGCTGGTCACAATGCGTTCGCATTGTTTTAGCCTTCGAATGACGCCACCCCGCTGGCTAAGCGAGCAGGCCATATATATATATATATATATATATATATATATATATATATATAATGTACATATGTACATACATATGCATATACAACATAGTTGCATACATACATACATACATACATACATACATACATACATACATACATACATACATACATACATACTGATACACATTCGTACATAAAATTATACAAACATGTCTACGTGCATGTACCCATCCAAGCATTCATACATACACACACACATACACGCATACATTCAAAGAATGATAGGACAAGACAGACAGAAAGAGAGTGAAAGACAGAGAATAACTACGATAAAGACCATTAAAATATATAAGAGCGGAATTATGTTAATAGCTAAAATAGTTCAGTGTTTATCTTAAGAAACAAACCCAAATGCCTTCGGTCCATCATCAATATAATACAAAGGCACCAGCATATAACCGTCTACATGGGGCGTCTGTTCCATTTAAAGGCGTTGGTTACTGTTGACCAAATATTTTTAAGTAAAGTTCAAAAATAATTACTGCCATTCTAAACTTATCAGACCTCAATAGACTTATTGTTAGAAAAAAAATAAACTGGCGATATTATAAGTAATAGGGCGGCGAGCTGACAGAAACGTTAGCATTCTGGGCAAAATACTTAGCGGTATTTCGTCTGCCGTTACGTTCTGAGTTCAAATTCCGCCGAGGTCGACTTTGCCTTTCATCCTTTCGGATGAAAGGCAAAGTAAGTACCAGTTACGCCCTGGGATCGATGTAATCGACTTAATCCGTTTGTCTGTCCTTGTTTGTCCCCTCTGTGTTTAGCCCCTTGTGGGTAATAAAGAAATAGGTATTACATTCTGAGTTGAAATTCCGCCGCGGGATATTTTGTCTTTCATCTTTTCAGGATCGACAAAATAGGTACTACCTGAGCACTGGGGGGGGGGGTTCAACGTATTCAACTTACCGTCTCCCTTGAAATTGCTGGCGCTGTGCCAAAATCTGAAACGGATGTTAAGAAAAGTATTACAGTAGTGGGTTCGCAGAGTCGGTTGCACGATGAGTAAAATATATTGCACTAATTAACTATATACATTTTTTTTAGTGGCTGTGTGGTAAGTAGCTTGCTAACGAACCACATGGTCCCGAGTTCAGGCCCACTGCGTGGCACCTTGGGTGAGTGTTTTCTACTATAGCCTCGGGCCGACCAAAACCTTGTGAGAGGATTTGGTAGACAGAAACTGAAAGAAGCCCGTCGTATATATGTGTGTATATATACATATATATATATATATAATATATATATATATATATATATGTGTGTGTGTGTGTGGTGTGTGTGTGTGTGTGTGTGTGTGTGTGTATGTATGTATGTTGTATGTATGTATGTATGTGTGTGTGTGTGTGTGTTTATTTGTCTATGTTTGTCCCCCCAACATCGCTTGACAACCGATGCTGGTGTGTTTACATCCCCTAACTTAGCGGTTCGGCAAAAGAGACCGATAGAATAAGTACTGGGCTTACAAAGAATAAGTCCTGGGGTCGATTTGCTCCGACTAAAGGCGGTGCTCCAGCGTTGCCACAGTCAAAGTGACTGAAACAAGTAAAAGAGTAAAAGAGAATCTGATTTCCTTTCAACCTTTCAGTGCTGAATAATTACCGTATTTGATAGGCAAAAAAGACACACGAGCATATTAGATGCATCTTGATTTCAGTGGGTGCAGATCTCGCTGGTTGTAGCAAATATTCGAACGACAATTTGGAGTGTGACATCTTCAGGCGTTTAAAATAGCCGTCGATGTTCTTGAGTCATCGGCGTAGCTCGTTAAGTTATGTGCACCTGTGAACTTATACATGATAGGGTGACGATAAATAATAATGGTCCTAGAAAGTTTTGCTTTGTTTAGTTATTTTAGTGCATTAAAGCATGTAGTTATTTTAGTGCATTAAAGCAGGCAGAATCGTTAGCACACCGAGCAAACACTTAGCTGCAATGTGTCCGTCGTTACATTCGGAGTTCAAATTCCACCGGCGTCGACTTTGCCTTTCATCCTCTTGGGGGTCAACAAATTAAGTATCAGTTGAACACTGGGTCGATGTAATCAAATTAACTCCTCCCTCGAAATTTCTGGCCTTGTGCCAAAATTTGAAACCAATATTTAAAGCATCTAATTCGACGAGCTGGCAGAATCATTAGCGCATCGGGCGAATTGCTTGACGGCACTTTTTTTTCAGTTCCCTACATTCTGAGTTCACATTCCACTGAGGTCAGCTTTGCCTTTCATCTTTTTGGAGTCGACGAAAGCAACAGCTGAACACTAAAGTCATTTTAATCGACTGCCCTCTTCTCTCAAACTTACCGGCCTTGTGCCAAAATTAGAGAGAATTATTATAAGGGCAGCGAAATGGCAGAATCATTAACACGTCAGACAAAATTCCAGGCAGCATTTCTTCCAACTCTTTACGTTCTGAGTTCAAATTCATCTGATGTCGACTTTGCCTTTCATCCTTTCGGTATCGATAAAATAAATACCTTTTTCTTTACTACCCACAAGGGGCTAAACAAAGAGAGAACAAACACGGACAGACAAACGGATTAAGTCGATTATATCGACCCCAGTGCGCAACTGGTACTTATTTAATCGACCCCGAAAGGATGAAAGGCAAAGTCGACCTCGGCGGAATTTGAACTCAGAACGTAGCGGCAGACGAAATACCGCTAAGCATTTCGCCCGGCGTGCTAACGTTTCTGCCAGCTCGCCGCCTTAAAATAAATACCAGTTCAGCACTGGAGCTGATGTCAGCGACTATAGCCCTCCCACTAAATTTCAGGCCTGGTGCCAATAGCAGAAATAATATTTAAAGCAAATTCACATTTAGAACCCGGAGTGATTTTTTTTAGGCTTTTGTGGGGGAAGGGGAGTGCATTTTATATGCTCTCGCCTTTAATTAACAAGGGCTTCTGGTAGAAATTTGGTAAGGTGAAACAAGGCTACTTTCGGACAGGACCGACTGTAGACACCTACATTTTAGGCAGTCGCCCAGGCTGTTAGGTGTTTGGAATTCGGTAGGGTACCACGTCAGGCGCTCGAGATATTCCCAGGAATAAAATAAGAAAATAAATTAAATAAACCGTTTTATATACATTTAATAAACTGTAATAAAACACTTTGGAGGCGCAATGGCCCAGTGGTTAGGGCAGCGGACTCGCGGACGGAGGATCGCGGTTTCGATTCCCAGACCGGGCGTTGTGTGTGTTCTTTGAGCGAAAACACCTAAAAGCTCCACGAGGCTCCGGTAGGGGGTGTGACTCCTATTGTACCCTTTCGCCCCAACTTTCTCTCACTCTTACTTCCAGTTTCTTGAGTAACGCTGCGATGGACTGGCGTCCCGTCCAGCTGGGGGGAACACATACGCCATAGAAACCGGGAAACCAGGCCCATGAGCCTAGCTAGGCTTGAAAAGGGAGAAAAATAATATAAAAATAGACACTTTGTATCTCTATTTGTAGCTTTTACTCTTTGTCATTTTTTAAAAAATTATTTAGTTGTACATGTAAGGGTACCAAAATCCTACTTGCCAGGACAGCAAACCACAAGACTGGCTCCGCTTTCGGGCTTCAGATGGGGAGAGAGTATTGTCAAAATTCTAGAGAACAGAAGGGGGTTTCTGTTTTTTGGGGAGTGAAGGCTCTTTAGATAATCATAGAGCACTCTCTCTACCTCTTCGCGTCTCGGACTGATGTACCGACTGAACCAATGCCCATTTGAAAGCTTTACTAATCAGGGACTGATGTCGATCGTAATTGACTTTATCCTACCTCGTGCTCCCTAACATTTTGAAGAACTGTACATATGATAGAAAGAAACAGATATTAATGACCATCACTACGAGCAGTAGCATAGCTAATTGGTATGAAGAGGGCTGTGCGCCCCGGGCGACACATCTATGGGGACGGCACTTTTAGATTTGCTGTATAAGCCTGTATAGGAACTGCACGTTTGTGTCTGCTGTATAGAGATGGGGTTGGGTGCCCCGGGTGGGATGCTCTATAGCAGGGGTGGGAAACATTTTAGTGCTCGGGTCCTAAGAAAAGGGTCTGCGGGCGGATCACAGGTTCTAAATCTTATATCTGTGTAAATCTTGTATATATCTATGAATAATTTCATATACATAAATAAAGATAAGTTTAAGACATTAAATTAACGCCGCCACTGAATTTAGGACGTTTTTATTACTTATGAGGTATTTTATATATTTCAGCTAGAGTGTAGTTGGGTCTGAAGTGGGGTGGTACTAACATAGCAATATGTGTTTTATAGTGAAAGCAAAATTTCCATCCAAATGGCAATTACCGGTCGATTTCTGTTCGAGTCTGACCATTTTAAGTCGTAGTGGAAACGCGAACTATGTTACAAATAGACATACGATTGTTGTATAAATTTTATAATTGAAAAATTTACTATATTTTGTACATATGAGTATATGAGCCTGCGGGCATAATGAAATGGGCTCGCGGGAGCAACTGCGCCCGCGGGTGGGGGTTTCTTCACTCCTGCTCTATAGCAACGTCAATGACCTCCTGGCACCATGGACTCCTATAGCAGACTCCATTCAGTAGCAAGTACTTGGACTAGGACTCCAATTTGAATCTCTCTCTCTCTCTCTCTCTCTCTCTCCTCTCTCTCTCTCTCTCTCTCTCTCTCTCTCTCTCTCTCTCTCTCTCTCCTACCAGTCTCTTAGGTCCTGCTAAACAGGAATCCCCAACAACCGGGCCGTGAATCAGTTTAGAGCCGTAGATCATTTGGTACTGGGCCACACAGACAGAAAATATATCGCAGTCTGCAGAGTGTTTTTGCATTATGTATGTATTATACTTGTAATATATATGTTTTATAGTCGAAGGCTTAGTGGTTAGGGGTATTCGGTTCACGATCGAAATGTCATGAGTTCGATTTCCGGCGGTGCGTTGTGTCCCTTGAGCCACACATTTTATTTCACGTTGCTCTAGTCCACTCAGCTGGCAAAATTGAGTTGTACCTGTATTTCAAAGGGTCAGCCTTGTCATGCTGCATCTCGTTGAGAACTACGTTAAGGGTACGCGAGCCTGTGGAGGGCTCAGCCGCTTGCATATTAATTTCGTGAGCAGGCTGTTCCGCTGATGGGATTAACTGGAACACTTGTCGTCATAACCGACGGAGTACCAGTTATATGTATTATCTATCTAACATATATCTCAAAGGCGGCGAACTGGCAGAATCGTTAGCACGCCGGGCAAAATGCTTAGCGATATTTCGTCAGCCGTCACGTTCTGAATTCAAATTCCGCCGAGGTCGACCTTGCCTTTCATCCTTTCGGGGTCGATAAATTAAGTACCAGTTACACACTGGGGTCGATATAATCGACTTCATCCGTTTGTCTGTCCTTGTTTGTCCTCTCTGTGTTTAGCCCCTTGTGGGTAGTAAAGAAATAGGTATTTCGTCTGCCGTTACGTTCTGAGTTCAAATTCCGCCGAGGTCGACTTTGCCTTTCATCCTTTCGGGGTCGATAACTTAAGTACCAGTTACACACTGGGGTCGTTGTAATCGACTTCATCCCTTTGTCTGTCCTTGTTTGTCCCGTCTATGTTTAGCCCCTTGTAAAGAAATAAATAACATATATCTCAAAATATATGTATTATATATATGTGTGTGTGTGTATGTGTGTATTATATATATATATATATGTACGTATATCGGGCAAAATGTTAATCTTCACCCACCCACCCCTCGTGTAAAACATAAAAATTTAAGAAATTGAACGTGGTTAATGAGAGAGTTCCTCTCTTTAAAACAGTAACCGTTTTCATTTCTAAGTAGCAAGGTTTGTTTGTTCCCAGAGATAAGCAGATGATGGATACCGTAGCATTTTTTGGAAATGTTAAGGAAAAGATTATATTTATGGGTGTTTTCTGGGGTGTATAAAACATTATCGAATCAAGTGTGTAACTTGCTTTTTTTTAATTTTTTCCATTAAGGAGATACGGTATGATTTAAGGGAGATTTGGTTACAGTGATATGGAGTTTGGAAAGGAAGAGGATTAGGTGCTATTACCTCGCCCCGTCAGTTGATAGGAAGAAGAATGCTGACCCTTTTCATAACCCCTACTATTCTATCACTTTTGGCGGTTATCTGTAACAAGTC
Source organism: Octopus sinensis (assembly GCF_006345805.1). Lineage (NCBI taxonomy): Eukaryota > Metazoa > Mollusca > Cephalopoda > Octopoda > Octopodidae > Octopus > Octopus sinensis. The sequence goes on along the minus strand of NC_042999.1, from coordinate 37,215,088 downwards.
GAACTACCGTCGTTGGTTACTAATACTACTACTACTAGACTACTACTACTACTACTGACTACTACTACTAAAAGTAGTAGTAGTAGTAGTAGTAGTAGTAGTAGTAGTAGTAGTAATTGTTGTTGTGGCGGTGGTGGTGGTAACTATAGCAGTGACTAAACTCATACTAAATCAGTTGACAATTTCTATTCCTGCTTTGATTGTTTAATTTAACTCCATTAACGTTATAAATTTTCTTGGAAAAAAAGCATCAAAGCCACAAGTTTCCTTCTAAATATCTTATAATTAACTAGAAATGGTAAATGAAAATCTTTTGTGTGTTTTGTTCTTATGAATATGTCACAGGGGAGTAAGGCAGCGAGCTTTCAGAATTGTTAGCATTCTGGACAAATTACTTAACGGTATTTCGTCTGCGGCTACGTTCTGAATTCAAATTCCGCCGAGGTCGACTTTACCTTTCATCCTTTCGAGGTCGATTAAATAAGTACCAGTTACGCACTGGGGTCGATACAATCGACTTGATCCGTTTGTCTGTCCTTGTTTGCCCTCTCTGTGTTTAGCCCCTTGTGGGCAATAAAGAAATAGGTATTTCGTCTGCGGCTACGTTCTGAGTTCAAATTCCACCGAGGTCGACTTTGCCTTTCATCCTTTCGGGGTCGATTAAATAAGTACCAGTTACGCACTGGGGTCGATATAATCGACTTAATCTGTTTGTCTGTCTTTGTTTGTCTTCTCTGTGTTTAGCCCCTTTGTGGGTAGTAAAGAAATAGGTATTTCGTCTGCGGCTACGTTCTGAATTCTAATTCCGCTGAGGTCGACTTTGCCTTTCATCCTTTCGGGGTCGATTAAATAAGTACCAGTTACGCACTGGGGTCGATATAATCGACTTAATCCGTTTGTCTGTCTTTGTTTGTCCCCTCTGTGTTTAGCCCCCTGTGGATAGTAAAGAAATAGGGATTTCGTCCGTCATTACTTTCTGAATTCAAATTCTGCCGAGGTTGACTTACCTTTCGTCCTTTCGTTCTCGACGAAATAAATACCAGTTTAGCACAGGGGTCGATGTAATCGACTCGCTACCTCCCCTGAAATTGCTGGTCTTGTACCAAAATTTGAAATCAATGACTTAGATAGTACTCAGAATCTCGGTCGAGGAGATCTTACATTATGAAAGTAGATCCACCATTGGATGTCTAATATTTGTATATTGTGTATATAAGTATACTATATATATACACAACGTTGGATGGGTCCCGAACTTGACGAAGCTCCGTCCTTGCTTACGTATCAGTCGTTGGGAGCTACGTTCATGTGAATACTCGACACGCTAAAGATTCAGCTAATCTACGGCACTGGATGATGATAATAATAATGATGATGGTTTCAAATTTTGTTACAAGGCCAGCAATTGTAGTGGAAGAAGCAAGTTGATTACATCGACCCGAGTGCTCAACTGGTATTTATTTTATCGACCCCGAAAGGATGAGAGGTAAAGTCGACACCGGCGGCATATGAACGCAGAACGTAAAGTCGGAAGAAATGCCGCTAAGCACTTTCTCCAGTGCAGTAAGGATATTGCAAGCTCGCCGCCTTAATAATAACAATAATAATCCTTTCTATTATCGATAAAGCCCTGAAATTTTTGAGGAAGAATCCAACCGATTACTTTGATCTCGATGCTTAACTGGTAATTATTTTATCGACCCCGAAAAGATGAAAGACAAAGTCGACCTCGGTGGTATTTGAACTCAGAACGTAAAGAACGAGAAGAAATGCTGGCTAAGCCTTTTGTATGGCGCGCTAACGACTCAGCTAGTTTGTCGCCTTTGGCTTCAAATTTTGGTACAAGACCAGGGATCGTACGGCAAGTGGTTGGGTCGATACATTCGACCCAACCACTTGACAGATACTTTATTTTATCGACTCCGAGAAGATGAAAGGCATGCTTGATCACAGCGAAATTCAAAGTCAGAACGTAAAAAATCGGAACAAACACCACAAAGCGTTTTTTTTTTTTTTGTTTTCCCGATGATCTAACTATTCTGTCAATCCACCGCCTTGGATGATAATGATACTTTCTACTATAGGCACAAGGCCTGAAATTTCATGGGGAGGAAGAGAAGGATCATCATCTTCTGCATCATCGTTATCAAGTCATTGTCATCGTCATCGTGACCAATATCTATGGTGATGGGAACAGTTATGGATTCATGAAGTCTAAAAGCCCTCTGAATCGGTGATTTTTCTACTGTTCAACAACCGAGAGAATATCAAAATCTACTCGTGGATATGACGCCAGTCATTTTCCAGTAACTTCCTCTGTGGAGTGGAGCGGTGATCAAACTCAGCACAACAATCGTATCAACGAGCCACCCGTCAATTTTACACGGCAGCTGCGGCTTAGAATGATAACTTGTAATACCTGGCTAAGACATTGACAGATAAGTTTAGTGTTTGCACAGACGGAGGAAGTAAAAGAATTTGAACTACTGATAAACCATTATACGTGGCTCTCGAACATAATGATAAGCATGCGAATAAAATGTTTCGTGCTAAGTTGGATGTCCAGAGAAATTTGGCGGCTGCTATTTATTGAGACTCCCATCCCCGAATTGTTTCTTCATTTTGTATTACATTATCCAACACGTCATCTCTCTCTCTTTCTCTCTCTCTCTCTCTCTCTCTCTCTCTCTCTCTCTCTCTCTCTTTCTCTCTCTTCCTCTCTTCTATACAAGATTTTCCGGCTCTTCTTTCAGATCCTAAGGCCTTATACAACTAACCTTTTCCAGACACTGCAGCTGTGATGACATCATCCAACGGCTCCACATAATCGAACCCGCTCTTTCAGATGTCAGCCTGCTGCTCGAATACAACGTCTATGATTTCGGCCTCACCAGCTCCGGCATCCGTTTTGCACATGTCTTTCCTTTTAAACAGATCCTGCTTCAATTTCCTCAACCAAACCTACAAAAGAAGTGTGAAGTCTACCCAGGGGATAATGCGTGTCGGGCCGTTTGGCTGTCCTTCATAAGAATCGCTGGAACGCTTCTTTTGTAATAGTACACACTATGTAATATATGTATGTACTATGTAATAGTACACACATGTTTTGTGTGTGTGTGTGTGTACACATGGATCAACGGTTTTTACACTCTTTAGCTCTATTTACACTTCCAGTTTGTAATACCCCAAGGTCAAAGTTTTCGTCTGTCATCTCTTATAGTTATGAAATACTATTGAAAGAAAGAACACGACGGGCATTATGTTGTTTAACAAATTCATTACTGCAAATGCACTTCCTAAAATACCAAACCTTTGTAACAATTCAAAATAAATACATGCTCTTTTGAAATGCCTGAACGTTTACACAATCACATTTTTTTCCCTTCTATATTTATCTGAAATCATGTGTCACAGACAAATTCATACATAAAAAGTACTCACTAATATACTTATAAATAAACCTCGTCGAAATTAACCTCTTAACGTCCACACATTATTTTAATTTCCATGCAAAAATTATTTTATTATTATCTATTTTGAATCTGTATATAAGTACACAAATCATTTTAAATCTGTTATGAATTATTGTGCAGTTACTGATGGAAATGATAGTTAATGATAGAAAGCAGGAATAACATCATGAAGAAAGTATTTCGGGTTAGAAATAAGTGATAGATACCTCAGAATACAGTGAACGTATATTTTCGTCCAAATATATATTTACTAGACATCTCTGAACGAAAATATACGAGATAATATGTTAAGAGGTTGAATAAGAAATTCATAAATGCAAACGATTTACAATAGAAATCTACTGGATTAACATGGAAGTAGTTAGCTATTTCAACTATTTGTAGTAGAATACTAAATGTCTAACTTCAGTTAATGAACTTAATAAATTTAAATATTTGTCCGGTTTTCATTCTCACACTAAGAGAAAACAACTGTTTCACAATTAACTGGCTAATATACATATTTCTCTTAACAATATGGTTTACATCAACGGTATCCAACCATTTTTGAACTACAGACCGGTTTCATGCAAGAAACCGAGGACCATGTGCATAACGAAACAATAAAGTGCTCAATATATAATTTAATCATATAATACATACACATACACATACACGTATTGATAGATAGATAATATATATATATATATATTTATATATATATATATATATATATATATATAATATATATATATATATATATATATATATATGCATACATATATACATATATACATATATATATACATATATACATATATATATATACATATACACACACACACACACACACCACACACACACACACACACACACACACACATATATATATATATATTATATATATATATTTATATATAGGTGAGAATGTTGATGTGTGAAAGCACGTTGTTGGATATATAGAAAATAGAAAAGAGTGAAAAAGTACAGAACGCTTGTTTTATAAAGTTAAAGAATATATTTAAGTCGTTATGTTAGAAGAATGTTATAAAATGTTGCATATAGTAACATAGTTTTGGGAGAAACTACCGGTTTCGTGTTAACTTTTCAAATTTCTCAATTGTCTTTACCTTCATCGTGTCATGTCTTCGTTATGCAATGGCCCAGTGGTTAGGGCAGTGGTCTCGTGGTCGTAGGATCGTGGTTTCGATTCCCAGACCGGGCGTTGTGAGTGTTTATTGAGCGAAAACACCTAAAGCTCCACGACGCTCCGGCAGTGGATGGTGGCGATCCCTGCTGTACTCTTTCGTCACAACTTTCTCTCATTCTTTCACCTGTTGGCCTGCTCGCTTAGCCATTGAGGTGGCGTCATTTGAAGGCTAAAACAATGCGAGGCGCATTGTGACCTGCGATGTGTAGCAACATTTGATAGCCTGATCGGTCACGGTGATCACTTGATATATATATATTGTGGTAATGATTCAACAAGTAAAAATGCAGTCGATCAGCTTAGAGAGTAAAAACAATCTTAAAATAAAATTTAAAAGCCACAAATCTTGTAAATTCAGCTACCCAGGGAAATTACAAGTTTTTTTTTTATAGATACAGTTTTTCAATGGGACACACTAAGCATTTTTTAAACCCGTTAATATAGGGCTTGGGTTTAGAGAAGATTATCCATTCGATGTCGAAATGTGTCCCTTCCAGATTGAAGCCGAAATGATTGTTAAATGCTTCTTATCACGGTACCTAAAGTTCGAAAGATGGTTGTTATACCTCGATTTAAATTTTCCTTCCACGGCTCCAATATAACATTTCATATCTGAACGACCATTGTTGTAGTTTGCTGAAACCTCTGCTCCATAAACAAGGGAGAGCCTCCAACAAATATCTAAATTCGAGGAACGGGATTTTTTTTGTATGTCCATATTTCCGGAAATTCATCTTCGCGGAACTTAAAAGTAGACCACCGGGCACATAGTAAACGATTGACATCTGGTTTACATCTGCTTGACATTGAATTATTGTAACGTTGGTTATCTTCCTTGTGTTTTCCTTGTTTTCTTCTTTACCGGCGTCTCTTGTTTAAATGTTATCTGCTCAAAGGACAACTGACAAACGCTCTTGTTTTCTGTTTGATAAATAATGGTATAATGGTGGATTGAATAATTATTTCGACTAGGAAACTCTTGGTAGCTATTATAACAAGATTTGTGGGTTTTTTTTTAATTTTTAAGATCACACACACACACATACATATACAGGGTGTCCCAAAAAAATGTATACACATAGTGGTTCGGCAAAAGAGAACGATAGAATAAGTTCTAGGCTTACAAAGAATAACAAATTACAATTATTTAAGGTGTGTATACATTTTTTTGGGGACACCCTGTATATATATATATATATATATATATATATATATATATATATATATTATATATATATATATATATATATATATACAATAAGAGGCTTCCAAATAGGAAAGCCTCTTATTGTATTTCCATGTGAATAATATATAGTCTAATGACTAATTCGTTTTTTGTGTAAGGCCACTGGTAATAATAATTTATTATTACCCTATTGTTATTTATTATGTTTAAATATTCTTTGATAAATTTGTTCGAAATTTTTACCGGCATCCTCTCTGTCGCCTGGTATAATCTGCGTCAGCGCAGTGGTTTGAAAAGTTAGAATATACAGGCAGTTAGTTTTACATGTGGATCTGGCTGTCTGTGTATTTGAAATCTAAAGGCTGTCCCACTGATGAAACTGACCTTCAGCGAATATTTTTTTGCTGGAAATAGTTAGAAACCATTATCTGGGAAATAGTTGAGATGGTAAACGTTTTTAATTTTCATTCCTTTCGAGAATTTATCCTTATTTGGTGGTTTGAGTTTTTCTACTGCTCTTTCTAGCACAAGGCTTTCTTATTTGGAAGTCTCTTATTGTATTTATATGTGAATAATATATAGTCTAATGACTAATTCGTTTTTTGTGTAAGGCCACTGGTAATAATAATTTATTATTACCCTATTGTTATTTATTATGTTTAAATATTCTTTGATAAATTTGTTCGAAATTTTTACCGGCATCCTCTCTGTCGCCGGGTATAATCTGCGTCAGCGCAGTGGTTTGAAAAGTTAGAATATACAGGCAGTTAGTTTTACATGTGGATCTGGCTGTCTGTGTATTTGAAATCTAAAGGCTGTCCCACTGATGAAACTGACCTTCAGCGAATATTTTTTTGCTGGAAATAGTTAGAAACCATTGTCTGGGAAATAGTTGAGATGGTAAACGTTTTTAATTTTCATTCCTTTCGAGAATTTATCCTTATTTGGTGGTTTGAGTTTTTCTACTGCTCTTTCTAGCACAAGGCTTTCTTATTTGGAAGTCTCTTATTGTATTTCTATGTGAATAATATATAGTCTAATGACTAATTCGTTTTTTGTGCTAGGCCACTGGTAATAATAATTTATTATTACCCTATTTATTATGTTTATATATATATATATATATATGTATATAAATATATATATCCTTATTTTATATTTTATATATATATATATATCCTTATTTGGTGGTTTGAGTTTTTCTACTGCTCTTTCTAGCACACGGCTTTCTTATTTGGAAGCCTCTTATTGTATATCTATGTGAATAATATATAGTCTAATGACTAATTCGTTTTTTCCAAACAAGGAAAATAGTCTCCTTTTTAGGGATGGAAACATCTAATTTTTCACTGGTTTGGCGGTTTAATACCCAGTATAACAAAGAAAACTTTTCCATAATTCAGTATACAAAAACGAAAAGAAAATGGAGATTTACGATTGACATATTTTAATTCATTAACATAATATTATATTATTATTATTATCATTATTATTACTTTTTTTTTCTTCTTTCAAATTTGCTTCCATTTCTTGCCGAGTGTCTTCCCGACTCCTAGGGCAAAGAAACTCATAGCATACATTGGTAGGCCATTAAACCAAACTCAGTAGTTCGTTCATTTTTTTTTTCTTTTTATAGTTAAATTAAAATACATGAGCAGCAACAGTTCTCACATCGACAATGCTCTTCTCAATACGTGTGATGTACCAGTTAAGACAATCTTTTGCACTTCTTGCAGGGATGGTAAGCCAGGGATCATTCTCATATAATTTTCGGTTCCCTTCTTGATCATTCCTAGTGCTCCTACGATCACTGGTATTGTAACCGCCTTGAGATGCCACATTTTCTCAATTTCAATGAGTAGGTCTTTATATTTTCTGAGCTTGTCAAACTCTTTCGCTGAGATATTATGATCACAGGGGATGCTCATGTCGATCAATAAGCAAACTTTATTGTTTTGGTCTTTCACAACAATATCTGGTTTATTGGCCTTGATGGTTCTGTCTGTATGTACTGGAAAGTCCCACAGAATGGTTACATTTTCTCCTTCAGTTACAGCCTCAGGGTGGTGATTATACCACTTGTCAGCAGTTTTGATATTGTAATGCCGACTTATTAGCCAGTGGAGATATTGGCCAACTCTGTCATGTCTTAATTTATACTCCACTGGTTCTAAGACTTTACATCCAGAGATTAGGTGGTCCACTGTTTCAATCATGTCGTTGCAGAATCGGCATTTTGGGTCTGCTCCATTTTTCATCACATTGGCCTGGTAGTTCCGGGTTAATAGGCTTTGATCTTGAGCAGCCAGGATGAAACCTTCGCTCTCTGCTTTTAGCCCTTATTATTATTATTATTATTATTATTATTATTATTATTATTATTATTATATTATATTATATAATATGATATAATATAATATAATATAATATAATATAATATATAAGTATAATCCTACAATTGGTTCGATTCAGAGACAATAATAAATTTATAAAAATTCATGTTTATGGGAAAGAATCTCATCAGGAAAACACTTGACAAAAACTAATATGAAGATGTTTAGATCGTAGAGCAGTCTGAATTAAATATGTTTATACTTACTTGTAAGCGTGACGTCAATAATTTTTTTAAATATATAATGAAAACAAAAAATTAAAATAAATTTTAAAATAAATAAATAAAAACTAATATAACGATCATAAAATATGTTTGAGTACTTTTAAGAATATTAATCTAAATATATTTTTGCGCATTAGTTTAAAAAATAAACAGAAATAATATGCTAAGAATCTATGGCGAAATAGGAAACATCTCCTTTATTCTTCCATTATTAGGAAAAATACATATTATTCAGACAATTTATTCAAAAAAATTCCATATTTAATTCAGTCTCTTCTAGGATCTAAACATCCTCATATGTAATTTTGTTAAAATATTTCCCTAATGAGATTCTTACCCATAAACATGAATGTTTATAAATTTATCATTGCGTCTGAATTGAAACAATAGTAGGATTATATTCAATATTTAATATTTATATTATATCATATTATATTATAGCAATAATGTAATATTATGTTAATAAATTGCAATATTGCAATATTGCAATATAAATTGCAATCGTAAATTTCTATTTTCTTTTCATTTATATATATATATATATATATAATATATATATATATTTTGTACTTGTTTCAGTCATTTGACTGCGGCCATGCTGGAGCACCGCCTTTAGAGTGGTGAAAGAGTACAGCAGGATCACCACATCCCGCCGGAGCCTCGTGGAGCTTTTAGGTGTTTTTTTCGCTCAATAAACACACACAACGCCCGGTCTGGGAATCGAAACCGCGATCCTCCGACCGCAAGTCCGCTGCCCTAACCACTAGGCCATTGCGCCTCCACATATATATATTATATATATATAATATTTGATTTGAAAACCCCACTAGAATGGGAGAAAGCGCTAATGATCTAAGTGATATGATATATATGTAAAAAATGTAATATATAAATAAATATCTGTAAATATAAACCATCCGATCTTCTGATTACCTCATTTCTTCTAATATATATATATATATATATATATATATATATATTATATATATATATATATATATAGGCGCAGGAGTTGCTGTGTGGTAAGTAGCTTGTTTACCAACCACATGGTTCCGGGTTCAGTCCCACTGCGTGGTACCTTGGGCAAGTGTCTTCTACTATAGCCTCGGGCCGACCAAAGCATTGTGAGTGGATTTGGTAGACGGAAACTGAAAGAAGCCCGTCGTATATATGTATATATATATATATATATATATATATATATATGCGTGTGTGTGTTTGTGTGTCTGTGTTTGTCCTCCTAACATTTCTTGACAACCGATGCTGGTGTGTTTATGTCCCCGTTACTTAGCGGTTCGGCAAAAGAGACCGATAGAATAAGTACTGGGCTTACAAAAGAATAAGTCCCGGGGGCGAGTTGCTCGATTAAAGGCGGTGCTCCAGCATGGCCGCAGTCAAATGACTGAAACAAGTAAAAGAGAGTAAAAGATATATATATACTTGCAGAGATACCCGGCGTTGCCCGTATTACATGCAATTGAAGAATTAGACTTTTCTGTTATATTTTCTCAAATGAACTGGAATACTTGATTCGAATTTCATCAAAATTGCAGATGAGGCTTCTTTCCCTCTTTACACACCCTAGAAAATTCTAATCATGACACATGTATCCCATACTACTGATCTTTATGCGCAGATTCCAAAATTCCAGTCTTATGGAACCTGTTAAAAGGATTTTGCTCCTGAAAAATGGAGGTCATGGAGCTCTAAAATGTGGTAGTTAATGCCCCTATTGGGGGTAGGTGTCTTAATGTCAACCAGAGAAGTTGAATTGTTGAGAATCTTTTTAACTTGGGTTTTATATGTATTATTTAAATGTCTTTGAAATCTCTCTCTATATAAACGGCAGTTTGTCTGTGCGTGTTTCTGTGTGTCTGTTTGCTTGTATCCTCACCCTGACCACGGCTTTCAACCGATTCTGATGAAACTTGACACACACATAGCCCAATGTCATAATTCAAAACTAACGCAGCGAAAATTTTGAAAAGTTCCCCCAGTTCTGAAAAAAATCGATAAATTCGACATGGGGGCGAGAATCAGAAACACAAACCGCAAACTGTCTAGGGGACGCAACTCCACCTTTTTTAACTCAAAAAAAAATTTACCATCATTTTTTTCCATTTTTTTGCTATTTTTTGGCTATAACTCTCTAAAACTGCTTTATAGTTATTTCCCTTACAAACCTGAGCAACGCCGGGCGATACTGCTAGTAGAAAATATATGTATGTTCACTGGGTTTGTAAAAGAGAGCAAAGCTACAGGAAACCAATAGACGAAAGATCACAATAAGCAGTCAGTTACCCTACCCTGGTTGTTACCACTCCCAATGTAGGATTCTTCACCATACAGGTGACAGGCACAGCCGTAAGATGCATTACGGATCTATAGCTATTGGAAGAGCGTGACCCAACTGAAATAAACATTAACAACTGTGTGACGTGAGGGCTAAGGAGAAATGAAATAGTTTGCAAATGACCACTATACCGATAGGTAACTGGACAGAATAAATTTACAATCTATAAATGTCTTTGAATAACCAGTCACTCATCTGGGAAATCAATGTTACCATCTGGGGACTATGTGTGACCCAGTGATAATAAAAAGACTGAAAGGAGGTCTGCAACCAAATAACTTTACTGAACACTTTGCAACAGAATCAGTGGAGGCAAAGATGCCTCTCATTTACTTGACAATTTATGCAGCACATTGCAGAAATCACAATTTAAGTATATCTGAAAGCAAACTCTTACACTGTTGTACCATTGAATTACAAATAATGCTCATCTTTTAAGCTCAGATGACCCTACAGCTTCAAACAGTACAACTGTATCCGTCTTTGATTTGATAAAAATGACTAAATTGTGGGTGTTAAGTCCCCATGAAGGGGTCTTCCTAATTTCTAAGAAGATGAAATTTTATAAATATTACTTCATTTGTGTCTAATATCTATGGTTAAAATTTCATCAACAGCCAAAATATATGAATTTGCGTGGGGGTTATGACTCTTATGCATAGAATATAATTTCCAAATTTCATAAAGATCCATTCAGTACTTTTGACTGAGTTTTGGATCATTAAAAGATGACTAAAATTTGGGAGTTAAGGCCCCTATTAGGGGGTCTTAGAATCCTCATGAGAAGTGGAAACTTTGAGAATACTTGTTGATGTGTGTCAATTACCCATGGTTGAAATTTCAGCAACATCGAAAATTTATGAATTTTCATGGGGGTTCTGCCCCCTTTAACCATCTTAATTTCAAACCAAACATATTGCATTACACCCGCCCTTATGCATTCAAACTAAGTTCCAAATATCAAAAGGATCCATTCAGTAATTTTGGTCCATGAAATTGTATGAAACACATAGCATTACCCTTCTCCCTAGGCTTGGATTTTGTGTTCCAAGTTTCATTAGCATCGGTGCAGTAGTTTTCGAATGTATATGTAACACACGAACACACATAAAGACATTGACTTTTATATAATAGATATGAATATGCACATATACATACATGTATATATGTGTGTGCGAGTATGGGTGTATATATGTATGCATGTATATATGTGTATATATATGTGTACATATTACATGTACATCTATATATATATTTCTTTATTGCCCACAAGGGGCTAAACATAGAGGGGACAAACAAGGACAGACAAACGGATTAAGTCGATTATATCGACCCCAGTGCGTAACTGGTACTTAATTTATCGACCCCGAAAGGATGAAAGGCAAAGTCAACCTCGGCAGAATTTGAACTCAGAACGTAACGGCAGACGAAATACGGCTACGCATTTCGCCCGGCGCGCTAACGTTTCTGCCAGCTCGCCGTCTAACCCATCTATATATATATATATATACATCAACACATATAGATGTATGCATATACATCTATATCTATATATAAACATGTATATATATATATATATATATATATATATATATATATATATATATATACATATATATATTTTGTCTCTAATTTAATATAATATATACATATATACATATATATATATTAATAGTTATCGCCATACTAATATGGCAATCTTATAGATATAAGACTAAAGCTGTCGATGATTAGCTCCAAGAGGCCACCGTCTCAAGCTAGCTATTTGACACACAATCTGCGTCCATTATAGACTTTCGACCAGGGGAGGTCAGCCGCTTCATCCTGCTAGTCAGACAGCTGCAGACGCGTTTCAGAGTAGTTGCCCTTTATCAATGCAGCGTAGTCAGACCCAGCAGGTGTCTCTACTGACTGTCCCTGTTCGAAGAATCTATTTACCTGGTTTCGGTGGAATACATTCACTTGTTTTCAATAATAGAAATATTAAAATTACTAAGTCTCTCTAAAAGAGATTACTGTATGTATGCCTGTATATATGTGAGATAATAGTTTCACTTTAATAGTTTCAGCATCGAAGTGAAACTATTAAAGTGAAAATATCTGACATAACAATAACAATAGAGAGATGTTATTGTTTCACTTTTGAAACGTAATACTGAAATAGTGGAGAAGATATGATATTGCTTTGGTCTCGCACTAGGCAAGAAGTTAAAAACATTTTTGGCCTATGACACTACATAGACCCTAAGTAATGCATGTGTAAAATTTGAATGAAATTGGTTGTGTAGTTCACAAGTTTTAGGGATTCACACAGACAGACATACAGGCAGATATTCTCATCTTTATATATATATGGATAGATAGATAATGTACTGTTCTGTGGGGGTAAGATCAACAAAAATGTATTCCATACATACGTACATAATCGTGTGAGTGTGTGTGTGTGTGTGTGTGTGTGTGTGCGTGTGTGTGTGTGCGTGTGTGTGTGTGTGTGTGTGTGTGTGTGCGTGCGTGTGTGTGTGTGTGCGTGTGTGTAATGCAAAAACACCCTGCACAGTGCGTTAGTCAATAAAACAGAAATTAAATTCTAAAATTTATTATCTCTCTGCGGCCCGGAACTGACCTGCTCGCTAGTTGCTGGGGAGTCCTGGTTTACGTGATTTTTCCATGGGATCTAAATTTAACAATAATTAAATATATACATACATACATACATACATACATACATACATACATACATACATACATACATACATACATTATGTATGTATGTGTTGTGTGTATACATATATATACATATATATGTATACACACATGTATACAGTACATGTATGTATACACACACATATATATAAAGGCATGTGTGTGTGTGTGTGTGTGGTGTGTGTGTGTGTGTGTGTGTAAGTTCCACTTTTGTGGAAAGGGAAAAAAGAAAAAAGAACCCGCGTGACTTTGGTTAATACTGCATTTGAAACTTTAAAGGCCAATATCTAATGACAAACACAGACAGGAGTGAGTCTAAAATTAATTCTCGCATGTGAAAATATAGCGAAAATATAATCTATTTCTTTCTTTTGTTCTAAATTCTGTTATGAAACATTTAACCAACCAAATAAATATTATTTACTTACATTTTCAAAATATCTCAGTATGCTGACTATAAATAGTTTTAAATCCGTCCGTTTGACAATCAGTAAATGAACCACTGAAAATCAAATCGCCCAGAGAAACTACGATAAAGTAAATATCCTTAACCCGTTTCGTTATTCAACCCGCTAGACAACTCTTTAGAAATACGTATGACGGCAAATATGAGTAAAACTCTCTATGACGTATCTAATTAAGTTTTATCCCTTAATGTTTGTTCTATTGCAGTCAAGGTCTCAGTAAGTAAATCCTATTCTTTTATTATATTTATTTCTTTATTGCTCACAGAGGGATAAACACAGAGGGGACAAACAAGGACAGACAAAGGGATTAAGTCGATTACGTCGATCCCGGTGCGTAACTGGCACTTACAAAACAAAGAAAAAAGAAAAATGCAAAAAACGTATGTAAACAAGATGAGATGAAAATGAAAATGAAAAATCCAATGAAGTTCCTCGGTCACACCTCTGAGCAGCTTCATTTGTACCTTTTAACTTTGATCCAACCAGAAAATCAACATTGTATTTCTGTAACAGCTCCAGTTGTTAATTTATGGAGAACCTAAGTGAATTCAGAAATCGAGTTTGCCGCGCCTTCTGACGTAACTGAACTTTCGGACTTCCTTGACTGTAACTCAGTTGACTGCTGTTGTTGTTGTTGCTGTAATATTTGCTTCTGCAACTTCTGTAGTCGTTCCTGTTGCTTTTCTTGAAGTTGTGTTACTGAAGCTAATAGGTTCTCCATAAATTAACAACTTTTATGACGCACAAATTATCAAATAACCTATCGTCGACTCGTTATATCCTTCCGCCAGATGTTATATCCTTACGCCTCCAATATCGTAGTACAATTGTTATTGTCGATGATAGAAAAAGAATACACTGTAGCAGCGTTATAACAATACAAGATATAACAATGGCAGTGACTAACACTCAACGAACCAACAATCTTTTACGAACCCACAATCAATATTTCCAACACACTAACTCGAACTGTAAACGATACTAGGACTTCGAAGACCAAACTACGAACTACTAACTACGTCAGACCGCTACTGTTTATATGTAATGGTCCCGTCTATTCTCATCAGAGGGTGTCGTACTCTCTCCACAACATAGACCCTG
>NC_042999.1:37169999-37194999 GCF_006345805.1 Octopus sinensis | reverse complement strand
ATCAGTAATGGTAAGAGCTTGTTTTTGCTCATCAGGTGTTGGAAGAATGGAAATATTCGAAGAAACAATAGATAGCAAAAAATATAAGGGGATTTTAGAGAGATGTGTAATACCTAATGCTCGCTTCCAAAACTTGGAGCAAGGATAAGCCTTTCCACATAATAATGATTCAAAGCACACAGCAAAGCTGACCAAAAGTTGGCTGAAAACAAACGGGATTAATGTTCTGGAAAGTCCAAGTCAATCTCCGGACCTTAATGCAATCGAAAATTTGAAGAAAGAATTGAAACTCAGAGTTCAAAAACAAACCGTTACAAGAACTGAAAAGAATTTGTGTAAAAGAATGGGTAAAATAAGCCCATCACATTTAAAAAGTATTTAGGAGACTGCAAGCTCTCATCATCATCAACAAGGGTTATGCAACTAAATAGTGATTTGATTGTAGAAATGTGTTGTAAACTTTTACGTTTTGAATTTCAACTTTTTTCCATATAATTTTTTTTCCATTCATTATTATGTAATTCTACTTGTTGCATTGAATTTATTACAAAAAACTTCATAAAGGGTAGAAGTTTCATTAACGTGCGTTAACTCACTATATGTAAACTTGGATTTTTGACTGTGTTGTAAAATTTTGCGGGTCATGTATTGTATATATATATATATATATATATATATATATATATATATATATATATACTAGCAGTATCGCCCGGCGTTGCTCGGGTTTGTGAGGGAAATAACTATATAAGCATTTTTAGAGAGTTACTTCCCTTATAGATGCCAATTCGGGCTTTCTTAGCCATTTCTGTTTTGGTGTCTTCAAGCCATGAAGTCGTTGTTCTAAAAGAACGCTGGTCTCCTTGACAACGCTTTACGACGTTGATTCCTTACACTCCCTTCCCCACAGCTTCACGAGGGAGGGAAGAAGGGGGAGAAGCAAACAGGTGCAAGTGTGACCATGGACGCCAACTCCGCCGCCATCGACACACGAAAAATTATGCATTAAAATGGAATAAAAAATTATGTTAAATTATTTTTAAAATCGTAGACTCATCGTAGACGCGCGCTAATACTCAGACGGGCTCGATATGAATCACGACTATAAGATACCCGAATTTGGTTAAACTGCACCGCAAAATGTGGGAGTAGTTAGGAATCTAAATCGAAGGGGACAGACACTCACACAACTACAGTTTTATATATATAGATATATATATATAAGTTCAGTAAAATTTAGATTCAGATGAATATGGTACTTAAGTTGAAGGCACCAGAATTTAGTATGGTATTATCCATATAATTTAAAATAATTTGATTATAATCAAAATAAGCAACAAGGATATCCAGAGGTAATGCAGTACGATCGTTTCATGCGACTCCATTTAATTGAACAATGCAAACATTACATCAATTTAAAATGTAGAGCAATCCTCAGCTGCATAAAAATATAGAATTTAGTTAAATTCGAAGGACTCATTTGTATAATTTTTTTTGTCCAAAATCACCAAGAGGATAAGGAGATAGACAAAGAACATGTTTTACCAACAACATCACAGTTGTAACTCTGAGTTACAGACTAAATTCTGAATTTAAACGGACTTTTCTCTTCGTGCAAGCACAAAATCTTACAAACACTAAAACACTTTAAACCCAAAATCTTTTCTAATGGCTAAACCTGTTAATATCTCATCAACTCCCCTCCATCAACCTACACCACAAACTATTCCCACAATATCAACAAAAAAACAGCTTTACACTAAGAAATTACTCTAGAAAATGACTAGAAGTTTTCCTATCGCCAACCAAAATCTCCAAAAAGATTTTTTAATGTAACCACACAAACCAACATGCACACATAAAAAGTATATATCTGTATACAAGCAAAGTGGAAGACTCCCTTTCTCTCTCTCTCTCTTTCTCTCTCTCTCTCTCTCTCTCTCTCTTTTAAATTAAATGTTTATTTTTATTTTTATTCCCATTTTTATACATGAATATATACAAACCTTCCATGACTCTCCCATCCATCTACAACAGAACTGAAGACATATTGGATCTGGTTAGTTTCATTCGCAAAATGCCCCCCACCCCCATCCCCATCCCTTTAATTTTTCTCAGATTGCTTTCAATTTTGGTGTATCGAAGCAACTCTGAATTTTGATTACGATCAACCAATTACTTCGTAAATTAAAAATTTTATGTTATTTAAAACTAAAGTTGGGATATTTGGGTAATTTTAGCCAACCAACAGACAGCGTGGCATTAACAGCTTGTTACCATGACAACCGCACGTTGTG
Organism: Octopus sinensis; assembly: GCF_006345805.1. Lineage (NCBI taxonomy): Eukaryota > Metazoa > Mollusca > Cephalopoda > Octopoda > Octopodidae > Octopus > Octopus sinensis. The sequence goes on along the minus strand of NC_042999.1, from coordinate 37,192,702 downwards.
TTGTGTTTCACTTCACCCGCATGTTGTGTTGATGTTTCACACCACGAGATTTACTTCACCCGCGTGTTTTGTTTTAATAAAAAATTTATTTTTATCAATTAGAATTTTATTATAGATTTTTTCGTCAATTGTCTTAATATTCTGCATATTTTTCATATATAGCAAAAGTTGTTTGCGATGTTTATGCAGTTTCTTGGCGTTATGAAGGTGAATGGAATGTGAACTTAGTACACAACCGCACACCTGTACTTCAAACACAGTACTAACAAAGCATTGGTGACTCATCGACTCAGTATTGCCAAGCTTCAGAGATTCATTGACTCAGCTGGATTTATGATTTCACTAGGATAATAAACATTTAAATTATTCATAAACATTTAAATTAGCAGTATTTCTTAAGCCGTTAGCTTCACATTTCAACAGCTTAACTGAAATTTAGCCCACGGGTTTGGACTGTACCTTTTACGATAAGTATCGCTTCCAGTTGTTTGTTTATTAATTTTTTAATTTCCTTTCCTTTAATACAAATACATGGCAGGTATACATAATACTGAAATACGCATAAAGTAAAGACATGCAGACAAATATATTAATATAACAATTTTTTTTAAATGATAATAACGTACAATCAATGAAGAGACAACAGAAACAGTAAGAAGATACATGTTCATTTTATTAGGTATTTCTGTTTATTAAGAAACCTACAATGAACAGGTCATTTCACAGACGCTAAACTATAAATTTCATAGGATACAACCTTAAAGTTGACACCACTCCGCTAAACGCAGAAAATTTGGCTACAGTTTATTCGATTCTTAAACCTCTGTAACTTTTTCCTCCAATTTTGTCTCCACAACATGATACCTTCATAACAATAAGACTGGAAAACTACATTATTATAGCCGATTTTCAAATTTTTCACTTCCTTTTAAAAATGCATATTTTGCGAATCAGTTTGACTAGATCCGAAATATTTATAAACAAACAGCAATCAAGCTCTATCTCCATAAAACACAAGGGTTAAAATCTCTATATACTATTCAAATTGTTGATAGGACACTGAACATCGAGAGAGTAACACACAGTCATACATATACCCAAATGCATTCGTGAACATCAAAGCACCAGAGAAATAATTTTCTATACTAACAACACCATGACATATCTGACTAATAACTCCTATCTTCAAATGAAAACAAGAAATACCCCAAATAACAACAAGTAAAAAGAACTGATTGACCGAAACTTAACTCCTACTTACACTCTTTTGTGAAAAAAAAAGATTGACACACCCAATTATTAAGAGCTTAAGTACTAGACCTTGTACTATTGACCTTTACATTATCAAAACAAAGGATTAAATTTAATAAAACCAACATATCCGGTGCCTACCTAACAAAAGACAAACACCTGCCCACAATCATGAATAAATTCTAAACAATAGTATAACCCTAAATTTAATTAATAAAAGTTTCATCAAAACATCTCTCTATAACAACCCACTCCAGAAACCTAATTACCACTCTAGTCAAACACTCAAATCCAAGATGGATTTTAACTCAAAAGAGACTATATAAAGGCAAGATTAACTTCAAAGCATCGAAGCCCAACGATGACTTAACTGGCTGAAACTTCGAAGTCACTATCAACAATATTTTTCTTATATATATATATATATATATATATTCTAATTGTCTTCGGAGGAGTGGTCAACAAACTATATATGCAGGCGCAGGAGTGGCTGCGTGGTAAGTAGCTTGCTTTCCAATCACATTGTTCCGGGTCCAGTCCCACTGCGTGGCACCTTGGGCAAGTGTCTTCTACTATAGCATTGTGAGTAGATTTGGTAGACGGAAACTGAAAGAAGCTCGTCGTATATATGTATGTATATATATATCTGTGTGTGTGTGTGTGTGTGTGTGTATGTATGTATGTATGTATGTATGTATGTATGTATGTGTGTGTGTGTGTGTGTGTGTGTGTGTGTGTGTGTGTGTGTGTGTGTGTGTTTGCGTGTCTGTGTTTGTTCCCCCAACATCGCTTGGCAACTGATGCTGGTGTGTTTATGTCCCCGTAACTTACCGATTCGGCAAAACAGATCGATAGAATTAGTACTAGGCCTTACAAAGAATAAGACCTGGTCGCTCGACGAAAGGCGGTGCTCCAGCATGGTCGCAGTCAAATGACTGAAACAAGTAAAAGAATAAAATCATATATACATACATACATACATACATATACTTTACTCTTTTCTTTTTACTCTTTTTACTTGTTTCAGTCATTTGACTGCGGCCATGCTGGAGCACCGCCTTTAGTCGAGCAAATCGACCCCGGGACTTATTCTTTGTAAGCCCAGTACTTATTCTATCGGTCTCTTTTGCCGAACCGCTAAGTGACGGGGACGTAAACACACCAGCATCGGCTGTCAAGCAATGCTAGGGGGACAAACACAGACACACAAACACACACATTCACACATATATATATATACATATATACGACAGGCTTCTTTCAGTTTCCGTCTACCAAATCCACTCACAAGGCATTGGTCGGCCCGGGGCTATAGCAGAAGACACTTGCCCAAGATGCCACGCAGTGGGACTGAACCCGGAACCATGTGGTTGGTTAGCAAGCTACTTACCACACAGCCACTCCTGCGCCTAGATTAAATTTATCTTAGCTTTTCTGATACACATTGTGTAGCGCACAAATATTTATTTGCTATTTAATCATGCCGCCAACAAATACGTAAATTAGCCTCAATATTATAGCTGAGTTCTAGTTTGTTATTGATATAAATTGCAACTTGTTATGCGCTCTCTTCGGTAGGCAGAAAAGTGTTGGCAAATTGTCTTCAGAGGAGTGGTCAACAAACTATAAAACATATCAGGTCGACGTATATTTATGTTGGGGGAGCGGGCTGTACAAAATAAACAAGATATATTCACATAAAATTCCACAATGAAAGGCTTAAAACCTGTAGTTTTCCTGTCTTTTCCTGTCACGAACATTTAACTGAAATATTCACTGCTGATATTTGGTGTTGGTTATTTATGATGAAAAACATGGATCTTTTCAGTTTGAACGGCAGCTTTTAACATAATTTCTAGGTAACTAAAAAATTTTAAACTTCGTATACTGGTAGAATGTGTTTATAAAAACATCTTTTTCTCTTGGCTTTATTGAGAAAATTCTATAGTTTGTAAGATATTTGTTGTTTTTTTTCTGCAATTTCTGCAATTTCAACCAATCAATGACGTCCATTGAGGTAAACAACATTCTGTGCCGTATGAATATGTCCCTCGTTTAAGAAACAAATTGGGTTTATTTACATTTGTGAAGAAAAAAGATACCCTTCCCCCCATCCCTAACCCTAACCCTAAAACAGATTGAAATGTAATAGATCGATACTAGGGTCATAATTATGGGTGACAATTTCATATGACACCGCTAGAAAAAACTGCCGTTCAAACCGAAAAGATCCCCGTTTTCTAATACACGCTGTTGCCCATGTGTATGGACAGCATTAGCGTGGTTGTGTGGTCAGAAGATTGCTTATCAACAACGTGGTCCGTAATGATGAATCCAGTTTCGTCACCAGTTATGACCCTTTGAAAGAAGGTGTTTGTTTCACTGAGTTCAAGGTTTTCAGTGCACTCGTTAACTCTTTCAGTCCAGGGCTCGTCTATCTGTTGTGTTGGTACCTAGCGAACACAAACTTTTGAATATCCAAATAACTCAATAACGTTTTGAATACTAGAGTGGTTGTATACTGTCAGCATAACGTGACAGTCCTGTAAGGGAATTACCTCACCGCTGTTTAGCCCTAGGAAGCATCGACGCTTCCTGTCGGTTTCGACACATTTCCTGTGTCCTTATATTTGTGAAGGGGAGGCAAGCACCCCCACCAGCTAGGATTCACACCTGAGGACATGCATGTTTCTGGGTCTTAACCCGTTATCAGCCCAGCAGCAGATCTCACTATCCTGGACTGATGACGGGTTAAGACCCAGAAACATGCATGTCTTCAGGTGTGAATCCTACCTGGTGGGGGTGCTTGCCTCCCCTTCGCAAATATAAGGACACAGGAGATGTGTCAAAGCCGACAGGAAGTGTCGATGCCTCCTAGGACTAAACAGCGGTGATGTAATTCCCTTACGGGACTGTCACGTTATGTTGACAGTATACAACCACTCTATTGCTCCACCACCGCTCATGTCTCTTTGAGACATTTAGAAATGTGATATTTCTAGTTTTGAATACTGTCATGGTTAATTCCAAGTTCTGATGCTATCTTTCAAAGTCAACAGACAGCCACGAAGCATGTGTGCTATGCTTGAATTTCCCAATTCATTTTGACTTGCAGCGAGTATTTTGGGCAACAGCGAGTATTAGAAAACGGGGATCTTTTCGGTTTGAACGGCAGTTTTTTCTAGCGGTGTCATATGAAATTGTCACCCATAATTATGACCCTAGTATCGATCTATTGCATTTTAATCTGTTTTAGGGTTAGGGTTAGGGGTGGGAGGAAGGGTATCTTTTTTTCTTCACAAATGTAAATAAACCCAATCTGTTTCTTAAACGAGGGACATATTCATACGGCACAGAATGTTGTTTACCTCAATGGACGTCATTGATTGGTTGAAATTGCCGAAATTTTAATTCAGACAGCCCATCTCCAAATATATCTGTAGTCTAAATCTTTATCATTGTTAACACTTGTTCAGTTGTTGTTGTTGTTTGTTTGTTTGTGTGTGTGTGTGTATGTGTGTGTGTGGTGTGTGTGTGTGTGTGTGTGTGTGTGTGTGTGTGTGTGTGTGGTGTGTGTGTGTGTGAATGTTGCAGCTATATGTGCCTTTACATCTATACTAAATACTGAATAATTTCATTAAATACTACGCCTCTTATGATGAAAATTACATTACCTTTTCATTCACCTTCCTCTGTGTGTGTGTGTGTGTGTGTTGTGTGTGTGTGTGTGTGGTGTGTGTGTGTGTGTGTGAGTGTATGTGTACGTGGATGTGTGTGTGTGTCTGAGTGTGTGCCTTTATCCCTCTCTGTCCGCCACTACTGCTTGACAACCGGTGTTAGTGTGTTTACGTTCCCGTAACTTAGAGGTTCGACAAAAATGATCACCCAAAAGCTCCACGAGGCTCCGGCAGGGGTGGTACTCTTTCGCTACAACTTTCGCTCACTCTCTCTTCCTGTTTCTTGGGTAACGCTGCGATGGACTAGCGTCCTGTCCAGCTGGGGGGAACACATACACCAAAGAAACCGGGAAACTGGGCCCATGAGCATGGCTAAGCTTGAAAAGGGCGGAAAATATATGTGTGTGTGTGTGTGTGTGTGTGTGTGTGTGTGTGTGTGTGTGTGTGTGTGTGTGTGTGTGTGTATACGAGGAGGTACCCAAAAGTAACGTTCTATGTAGAACAAGCCAGTTGTAGTTCAGGCTTCTACACTAGCAGCCACTTGATGCGGCCCTCAGGCATCAGTTGCTACTGGCGAGTGAGGTCGTATTGCCACGTTGTGCATCTTTGTTTTGTAGTGCTTTTCTCGTATTTCGTCGATTTTTGCGATGGCTGAAGCGAAGGAACAGCGTGCTTCCGTGAAATTCTGCTTTCTTCTGGGAAAAACGGCGGCCGAAACAGTTGTCATGCTTCAAACAGCTTACAAGGACGCTGCCATGAGCTACACGCAAGTTTACGAATGGTTTTCGCGCTTTAGGAATGATCATTTGTCACTTGAAGACCAACCTCGTTCAGGGGGACCGTCGACCTCTCGAACAAATGAACACATACTCCTTTACTTGTTTCAGTCATTTGACTGTGGCCATGAGGGAGCACCGCCTTTAGTCGAGCACATCGACCTCAGGACTTATTCTGTGTAAGCCTAGTACTTATTCCATCGGTATCTTTTGCCGAGCCGCTAAGTTACGGGGACGTAAACACACCAGCATCGGTTGTCCAGCGATGCTGGGGGGACAAACACAGACACACAAGCATACATACACACATACACATATACATACATGTACACATATACGACGGGCTTCTTTCAGTTTCCGTCTACCAAATCCACTCACAAGACTTTGGTTGGCCCAAGGCTACAGTAGAAGACACTTGCCCAAGGTTCCACGCAGTGGGACTGAACCCGAAACCATGTGGTTCGTAAGCAGGCTACTTACCACACAGCCACTCCTACCGAATAATTGACGTCACCGAATAATTGACGAACCGGTTGATATGACTGGTGTGTCCTGCAGCTGCTGCCAACGAATTTTTGAGGCAGGAATAGCGAATGATAAGAGTTGCAGCGAAATTTGTGTTGCACTTGTTCACGGAAGACCAAAAGCAATCACAACTGAATGCGTGTCGTGAACTAAAAGAACAGCTGGAAATTGATACTGTAACCTCTGGGGAAGCACTCCGTCGGTTACGACGATGAGGGTTCCGGTTGATCCGACTCAACGGAACAGCCTGCTCGTGAAATTAACGTGTAAGTGGCTGAGCACTCCACAGACACGTGCACCCTTAACGTAGTTCTCGGGGATATTCAGCGTGACACAGAGAGTGACAAGGCCGGCCCTTTGAAATACAGGTATAACAGAAACAGGAAGTAAGAGTGAGAGAAAGTTGTGGTGAAAGAGTACAGCAGGGATCACCACCATCCCCTGCCGGAGCCTCGTGGAGCTTTTAGGTGCTTTCGCTCAATAAACACTCACAACGCCCGGTCTGGGAATCGAAACCGCGAACCTACGACCGCAAGTCCGCTGCCCTAACCACTGGGCCATTGCACCTCCACACTGTAACCTCTATGCCTATAAAAGAAACTGTAATGCAGCTTGATAGACGAATACCTAAGTTTGACAACACAACATGATATTATTTCAAAAACCCACTTACACCTTATTGACTTCTTACATTTGTACTCTTACACGCACAGATATAGTCAACGTTTTTGCTCTATTTCATATATAGCCTATCTTCGTCTATCTCTTCATTTTTATGTATTTATCTATTTACAATCACTCATACGTTCCAAGAGTTATTCATTGTTTAGATCTAAATAACTTCTTTTTTTTTTTTTTTTGAAAAGCAAAATATATTTATCTTAGCTTCAATGAGAGAAGAAAGCATAAAGAATTTCATAGTTTTGTTCCCATGCAACAAAAATTTATACCAAAAAAGTTCTGAGATAAAATATCATGAAAAAATATATAAGGCAAAAAATTAAATCTAAGTATTATTAACTTTTTATAATAAAAACAATCTATATTTTAATTAAGCTTAAATGATAGAGCTCAATTTGAGGAATTTCATGGTATCAATCTCATGCAATGAAGTTTTAAAAGAAAAATGTTATGAGTGTTAGTTTCTCAAATTTGAGGGTGATGATATAGTTTTATACCTTTTATGAATATAGTTCTATAAGGGGACTTTTAATATATGACACCGGCGTCATTGAGCTAAGGAAAAAATTATCAGCGACATCGCTAATTGACACATTTGACACATCATTAATTAGTATAATAGCATAGCCTGGAAAAAACATGGGATTACATGGGAAAATGCGAGTAAGAGAAATAAAATCCTTAATATTATAAACCTGGAAAAGTACAGGACAATATTATCCAACCATCTTGTTCTTAGCCTACCCCTAGGTTTCCTGCAGGTTGGCTGGACTTGGAGAATCCATCCCGCAATTTTTTTCCTGCGACAATCTAATTACATATCCGTAGTGCCAGAGTTGTGGCCTCTCAATGCAGTGAAATAGCGACTCGACCGAAAGAGATACCCTGATCTCCGAGGACGACGATCAGAGATTCAAAACCAGTGTCATTGCCGCTACTATTACAACTATTTCTAATTTTCAAATAAGCCATTCCTGCGCTTCTATTACTTATTCCTGTCATATAATATGCGACCTTGTTTATTTCCTTGATGAACCTATTTCATTTGCCATATTGTTTTTCCACTTCCCTTTCTCTAATACTCGAGATTTTTACAGTGTTCGTTAACTAGTCAACTTCATCAAATTTGACTCCAAAGAACCAGGGATGAAACTAGTTCAGTCCCAGTTTGTGGATTAAACTGCGCCAAAGTTGAACATTTAACTCAAAGATAAAGCACATAATTCTAAAGAGAAAGCAAGCAATTTCAATCATGAAGGTGGTTGAAACCACACCAAATTTGAACTACTGTGTAAATAACCAATTTAAGATAAGGCACATGTAATGGCTTCACAATATAGTTTGCCTTTTTCCCCTTGTGAAATTTATCAAATATTGTAACAGATCTGCTCTGACACATTGCTAGAATTCTTTAAAAGCTACAAAACAACTTACCCCAGCGTGAAGTCTTTCTTTATTCTCTTCAACAGTATCATATCAATACTCTGAACAGGCTTCAGGAACAGACACCATGTGCAAGTGTCATATCCCTCCCACACTTCTGAATGATATGTTTATCTAACATATCTGAGTTCTAATCTCAAAGGCAATACATTTCGGTTTTTGCTAACTTCATATATTTTGTTTTATTTTAGTTTTCAGCACAAAACAATAAATGTTAAATGTGAAGATAAGAAAACGCCAGCATAACATTCAACAGAAAGAACAGCAATTGAAAGAAAAGAGGAGATTATCTGGAAAGAAAAATAAAAAGATTTTATTGAAATATAAGGCCAACATATAATGTTTTTATAGCTTTCCTCGCACTAGTTAACCACTGTTTCAGTAAGTACTTTTAGTGTCCTCAATACCTAAAATATGTTACGTGGATTGCTGGAATCGTCAGCGCGTCGAACAAATCTACTTTCAGCATTTAGTTACAACCCGTTCTGAATTCAGTTTCCGTCAAGAACCACTCTGCTTTTCAACACACACAGACACACACACACACACACACACAAACACGGGATTGGTTAAATATAGTACATGTTATGTACTGGGCTTGATATAATTCACTGTTCCTTTCTTCCACCAAAAGCACGAGACCTTGTGTCTACGTAAGAGAACAATAGAGTGTATGATTCAGACTGGAAAGAATCGTTTGAGTCATTTCTTTATTACCCACTAGGGGCAACAAAAGAATCGTTTGAGTATCGCACAAAATTATTTTCGTTACTGGACATTCATTATGTTCAGTCAGAGCTCAATCTCCGTTAAGTTCAACTTATCTTCTCAAACTCAATGAAGTAAAGTAACAGCCAAATACTGTCGGCGATCAAATCAATTATATAACCTTATATAATAGGTGGGTGGAGGCGCGTGGCTTAGTGGTTAGGCTGTCAGTATCATGATCGTAAGATTGTGGTTTCGATTCCTGGACTGGGCGACGCGTTGTGTTCTTGAGCAAAACACTTCATTTCACGTTGCTCCAATCCAATCAGCTGGCAAAAATGAGTAACGCTGCGATGGACTGGCGTCCCGTCCAGCTGGGGAACACATACGCCATAGAAACCGGGAAACCGGGTCCATGAGGCTTTAAAAGGGCGCGTTTGTGGAGGCGCAATGGCCCAGTGGTTAGGGCAGCGGACTCGCGGTCGGAGGATCGCGGTTTCGATTCCCAGACCGGGCGTTGTGTGTGTTTATTGAGCGAAAACACCTAAAAGCTCCACGAGGCTCCGGCAGGGGGCGAGGCCTGTTGTACTCTTTCGCCACAACTTTCTCTCACGCTCTCTTCCTGTTTCTTGAGTAACGCTACGATAGACTGGCGTCCCGTCCAGCTGGGGGGAACACATGCGTCACAGAAACCAGGAAACCGGGCCCATGAGCCTGGCTAGGCTTGAAAAGGGCGAAAAAAAGAAATATAATAGGTGGATGTGTGATAAGAAGTTTGCTTCACAACCACATGGCTCTGGGTCCTGTCCCGCTGCGTAACATCGTGGGCAGGTGTCTTCTATTATAGCCTCGAGCCGACCAAAGATTTGTGAATGGACTTAGTAGTCGAAAACTGAAAGAAGCCCGCCGTGCGTGTGTGTGTGTGTGTCTTTGAGTCTGTGTTTGTCTTCCACCACAGCCTGACAACCGGTGCTGGTGCGTTTACGTTCCCGTAACTTAGCGGTTCAGCAAAGCAAACAGGTAGAATAAGTAATAGTCTTACAAAAAAGAAGTACTGGGATCGACTCGTTACGACCAAAATTCTTCAAGGTAGCGCCCCAGCATGGCTTCAGTTTAATGACGGAATCAGTAAAAGACAAAAGGAAAAATAAAATTCTAACCATGTGAAATCAATATCTATGATGATGAACAAGGCGACGAGCTAGTGGAATCGCTAGCACGCCAGGCAAAATGCTTAGCGACATTTCGTCCGTCTTCACATTCTGAGCTCAAATGCCATCGAGGTCGACTTTGTCTTTCATCCCTTTTGGGGTTGATAAAAAGGGTACCAGTTGAGCACTAGGGGTCGATATAATCGACGTACACCTATCCCAAAATTGCTGTTCATGTACCAAAATTTGAAACCAATATCTATGATGAGAAATGGAAAAGCAGAATCAGTGGAGTGCCGGATAAAATATTCTGCAATATTTAATAACAGCCATTTACCTTAAGAGCTTAAATTTTGTTAGAGGTTGACTTCCCTTTGTAGAAGTTTCAGTAATATACTGAGATTGATTCAATCAACTGTACTTCTAATCGACTGCGCTAGTCAAAGCTTTTGTACCAACATTATAAGTCAATAGTTAAAGCAAGCAGAATGGCGAAAACAGTACAATGTTGGACTAGTGCTTTGTAGTTAAAATATGTTTAGCAGTGGAATGGAAGCACTCCGTCGGTTACGACGATGAGGGTTCCGGTTGATCCGAATCAACGGAGCAGCCTGCTCGTGAAATTAACGTGTAAGTGGCTGAGCATTCCACAGACACGTGTACCCTTAACGTAGTTCTCGGGGATATTCAGCGTGACACAGAGAGTGACAAGGCCGGCCCCTTGAAATACAGGTACAACAGAAACAGGAAGTAAGAGTGAGAGAAAGTTGTGGTGAAAGAGAACAGCAGGGATCACCACCATCCCCTGCCGGAGCCTCGTGGAGCTTTTTTAGGTGTTTTCGCTCAATAAACACTCACAACGCCCGGTCTGGGAATCGAAACCGCGATCCTCCGACCGCGAGTCCGCTGCCCTAACCACTGGGCCATTGCGCCTCCACCAAAGCTTTTGTACCAACATTATAAGTCAATAGTTAAAGCAAGCAGAATGGCGAAAACAGTACAATGTTGGACTAGTGCTTTGTAGTTAAAATATGTTTAGCAGTAGAATGAAAACATTTGCAAACGGATCCCAGTCTGTTTCGACGATGAATATTCAGCTGTTCAATCACTGAATGATTAGCGTATAAGTGCCTGAGTATTCCGCCGACAGATAGAACTGTCAGCCACTTATAAGTCAATTCGGTGTTCCAGAGTAATCTTCAAACAGAAACACTGTGACACGCTGCGCTACAAAGTTTTAACTTAAAATTACATGTACAGTTCATCCGACAGGTTTCCGCACAACTCCATTCACCTGATTTTCCCACAAAAAGGCTTAGATTTTAGCAATAGATATCCAAGAAACCACACAGTAAGATCGAAACTGGGACCTCGTGGTTGAGAAGCTATTTAGTCATTTGGTCATGTTACGTCTGTACAGTTGTGGTCTCAGTACCTTGAAGTTAAAGTACACCAAATAGTGAAATGGCAAAACTGGTTCAGCGCTGGTCTCAGTGAATTGTAATAAAGCATTTAGCTGCATCGGAATCGTTTAAGTTTAATTATTGCAGGAGTCGAGCTTCATCTTTCGAAAGAGAAAAGAAGTAACAGATATGTAACAAAGTTGATGAAATTGGCAATATCTCTCTGTACATCTTTTATTTTTTGAAAAAATAAGGAACAGAGGTTCTTCTTGAGCTATGGGCTCATTTTTACCAGCTGTATGAACTGGAGCAACGAGAAATGAAGTGCTTTACTCAGGAACACAACGCATCGCTCGGTCCAGGAATCGAAACCACAATTTTGTGATGATGAGTGTGACACCCCTAAACACTAAGCCACACATTATTCATAATCATGTGTCATTATGAGATCTACTTTTCTACTCTAGGCACAAGGCCCGAAATGTTTGGGGGAGTGGGGGCAGTCGATTAGATCGACCCCCAGTACGCAACTGGTACTTAATTTATCGACTCCGAAAGGATGAAAGGCAAAGTCTACCTCGACGGAATTGGAATTCAGAACGTAAAGACAGACGAAATACCACCAAGCATTTCGCGGTATTATGTGTCTTTACGTTCTGAGTTCAAATTCCGCCGAGGTCGACTTTGCCTTTCATCCTTTCGGAGTCGATAAATTAAGTACCAGTTGCGTACTGGGGATCGATCTAATCAACTTCCCCCCCCCCCCACTCCCCCAAAAATTTCGGGCCTTGTGCTTAGAGTAGAAAAGAATGCGGCGAGTTGGTTATCGTTAGCACGCCGGGCAAAATGTTTAGCAGTATTTCGTCTGTCTACATGTTCTGGGTTCAAATTCCATCGCCTTTCATCTATTCAGGGTTCGATAAATTAAGTACCAGTTGAACACTGGAGTCGATGTAACCGACTAGCACCCTCCCCCAAAATTCCTGGCCTTGCGCCAAAATTTGAAAGCAATATTAAAGATCTACAAGACGGTGAGCTGGTAAAATCGCTAGCACGCCGGGTGAAACACTTAGCAGCATTTGGCCCATCTTTACGTCCTGAGTTCAAATTTCGCCGACGGATCGATAAAATAAGTACCAGTTGAGCACTAGGTTGACGTGATTGACTTAGCTCTTCCTCGGAAATTGATGGCCTTGTGCCAAAATTTGAAATCAGTATTAGAGATCTACATTTAAATTATGCAAATATATTGAAACAGCAGAAATAGAGAAATCACCAAATCCCCTACATTATCATTTCAAATTGCACCAGGAGTAAATGCGTCTTCATTCTTTTATTTTTAATTCTTTCCATGATCGTTTAAAATAAATTCGTTTTATACAGGATTCCGAATGCACGTGGCTTAGTGGTTAGGGTATTCGGCTCAAGATCGTAAGGTCGTGAGTTCAATTACCAGCGGCGCGTTGTGTCCACTTTATTTCGTGCTGCTCCAGTCCATTCAGCTGGCAAAAATGAGTAGTGTATGTGTATTTCAAAAACCCAAGCTTGTCACGCTGAATCTCTCTGGGAACTACATTAAGGGTATGAATGTCTGCACGCACACATACACACACATACACATAAACAAATATACATATATACACGAATGTACGAATCTCAGACCGGGTGATGTGTGTTTATGAGCGAAAACACCTAAGCTCCACGCGGCTCCGGCAGAAGGTAATGGCAAACTTCTGCTGACTCTTTTGCCACAACTTTCTCTCACTCTTTCCTCCTGCATCTTGCAGCTCACCTCTGACGGACCGGCGTCCCGACCAGGTGGGGAACCTATACGCCAAGGAAACCTGGAAACCGGCCCTTATGAGCCAGGCGTGGCTCGAGAAGGAACAAACTATCAGTCGTGTAAGAAATTTCCTGTTAAGATTTCTTCAGGCAGAGAATCAAATAATAGGAAAGTTTTTACGTGTTGGATAAATATGTTTTTGTATATCTATCTAACTGTATATCTTTCTACTCGTGCGTTTTTCCAAACAAACGGATACATAACTCTGCCACATTTGCTTATCCTAAGGAACAAACTTCAGTTACTCCGCAAGTCTTTCGTCGAGTCTCATATAACCGAAGCAGAATTCCATAGAACTTAACTGTGGTTATACTGTTTCTAAACAACCACTCTCAGCTTCTGTACAAAGGTCCTTATTTATCAAGCAGACTGTGTTTTCATTTTCTTGCATGGATGCACGGTATGAAACCCACATAGCAGGCATATGAAAACCCTGAAGGTTTTTAAGATCCAGTATCTCCGAATCTTTTCATAAACATTACGCACACTGAAATCATGTCTGACACCAACTTCATTGAATCTGCACTGTACAGGCATTAACTGATGAATATGTATCAGGCATTTTTCATTCGCGCTTCGAGCGATTTCATTTTTTTTCTTCTTGATTTGTTTATTTTTTAAATTCAATTTGTTTAATTCCTTGACTTCATGGATAAAGGATGTTGACCGAAATATTGAATAAAGAAAGTGATTTTTAAAATGCATTGATACGGCTTTTTTAAAATTAATTATTTGCGTTTAATAAATAGAATTCATCGGGAAATGAATATGAGATATCATCCAAGTGCCAAACTGTAATAAACAGTATATAAGTGGTGAGTATCAGTGACATTTTCGTGTAACGAAAGCATGTATATATGCATAAAAATGCAAGCATACACTCAACACACATATTCATATATATATATACATATACATACATATATATACAGGGTGCGAACGGCACTTCTCCCACGTTTACATTTACAGGGGTACTTCTTCTGGGTTTACGTTCTCATTCAAATTCCACCGAGGTCGATTTTGCCTTTCATTAGTTCAGGGTCGATAAAAAAAAGTGCCTGTTAAGCAGTGGGGCTGATGTAATCGACTATCCCTCTCCCTCTACTTTTTTGGTATTACTGATTCACCATTACACGTGTTTCATTTGCTAATAGGAACCACAAAATTGTACGTGTTTATCCAACATGTAAAAACTTTCCTATTATTTGATTCTCTGCCTGAAGAAATCTTAACGGGAAATTTCTTACACGACTGATAGTTTGTTCCTTCTCGAGCCACGCCTGGCTCATAAGGGCCGGTTTCCAGGTTTCCTTGGCGTATAGGTTCCCCACTGGTCGGGACGCCGGTCCGTCAGAGGTGAGCTGCAAGATGCAGGAGGAAAGAGTTGTGGCGAAAGAGTCAGCAGACGTTTGCCATTACCTTCTGCCGGAGCCGCCACGCATCCTTTTCCAAGTTTTATATATATATATATATATATATATATATATATATATATATATATATATATATATATATATATATATACAATACACACACACACACACACATATATATATATATATATAATATATATTATATATATATATATATATATATATATATATATATTATATATATATATACAATACATATATATACAATACATATATATATTATATATATATATACACACACACACACAAAATATGGGAGTTTAGTTCACAGGTGATCTAAACGACTAGGTACGGTGGGTAAGTGCTGTAACGGAGTTCCGGGGCTCCAAGCTCATAGCCGAGACGGGAGTTATGGAACCAGTGTAGATTTCCGATATAGCGGATATATAATTGTTAAAGAGAACAACAAACGCTCAGGCAAGATAAACATCTCAACAATAATAACGTTTATGACTTGGGATGTTTGTCTTGCCTTAGCGTTTGTTGTCCTCTTTAACAATTATATATATATAATATATATATAATATATATATATATATGTATATATATATATATATAATATATATATATATAATATATATATATATATAATATATATATAATATATATATATAATATATATATATATATAATATTAGGAAGTAAATCCAAACTTACAGGGAAAAATTAGATTTAGGATTAAATCAAATTTCACAGTATAAATATAAATTGGGTTATGGCCATGAAACGTACGTAGTGGTTTTACTTATTATATTATATTAAACTTTTTAATACCATTTTGATAGTTATATTAGAAAAATAAATAAATAAATATAAATATTAAAAAAATAAAGTTTAAAAATTTATAAATTTTAAATTTTAAAAATATAAAAAAATATAAAAATTTATAAATATAAATCAAAAATTTTAAATTTAGATAATTTGATTTTATATTTTTTAAATTTTAAATATTATATTTTATATATTTTGTATATTATATTAATTATATTAATTAATTGTATATTATATTAATTTATTTTTATGTTTTGGTTTATGTTTTTCACTGTTTGATTTGCCTAATAGTGGTTTTATCTCTAATTTAATTTATATATATATATAATATAAGGGATATTAGCCAACTGAATATGGCTAGGGACAGGGCAGGGTGGTGGGGGTGTCACTGTTGCATTTAGCCCCAGGCGAACATCAACGTCACCAGATAGGCCGACGCCATCACGGCGTCCTCTATCTTGCAAAGGGAGATCATTCACCAAGAAGCGGATACCACACACGGACCTAGGTTTCAAGGTGTATTGCCTATTATCAACGTGTGGTAGGCATCGCTTCTCGACGAACGACCAACCGTGCAAGATATATATAAAGATTTTCAAGTAAATACATTTACTGATTTCGAAAATCTGTTCGACAGCAATAATAATTCTTTAAATGAGATATAGACAGTGACTGCTCCATAATATACAGTTGGCTAATATCCCTTATATTATGGAGCAGTCACTGTCTATATCTCATTTAGAGAATTATTATTGCTGTCGAACAGATTTTCGAAATCAGTAAATGTATTTACTTGAAAATCTTTATATATATCTTGCACGGTTGGTCGTTCGTCGAGAAGCGATGCCTACCACACGTTGATAATAGGCAATACACCTTGAAACCTAGGTCCGTGTGTGGTATCCGCTTCTTGGTGAATGATCTCCCTTTGCAAGATAGAGGACGCCGTGATGGCGTCGGCCTATCTGGTGACGTTGATGTTCGCCTGGGGCTAAATGCAACAGTGACACCCCCACCACCCTGCCCTGTCCCTAGCCATATTCAGTTGGCTAATATCCCTTATATTATGGAGCAGTCACTGTCTATATCTCATTTAGAGAATTATTATTGCTATATATAATAATAATAATAATAATGATGATGATGATGATAATAACATGAGGTGAGTTGGCAGAAACGTGAGCACGCCGGGCGAAATGCTAGCCTACGTCTGAGTTTAAATTCCGCCGAGGTCGACTTTGCCTTTATCATTTCGACCCCGAAAGGAGAAAGGCAAAGTCGACCTCGGCGGAATTTAAACTCAGAACGTAGCGCTAGGCATTTCGCCGGCGTGCTCACGTTTCTGCCAACTCACCTCATTATTATTATCATCATCATCATCATATTATTATATTATTATATATAGCAATAATAATTCGATTATATCGACCCCACAGCTCAAGAGCTGAAACTGGAAAAACAAAAACAAAAAAAAACAAACATATATATATATATATATATATTCACAATCACAGGTGCGGAAATAGCGTACTACGAATGAATAAGGTGATGTAACCCAATGGTAAAGAAAGATCCATGAATCAGGTACACCAAAACAGTCGGAAGGACGAGGGTGTACGTGTGAGCGTGCAGTAAATAGTCAATTCAAAGAAAAATAAACAGAGAAAAAAAGTAAAACACAAACAAGCATAAGGACTTTGCACAAGCAATGTATCGATACGACGCTCGGAGAAAGAAGAGAGTTGTTATTTTACGTTTAGCGCATAGCTCTTCGTGAAAACAGGAAAAGCAGGAAAGTCAAAAGGGAAAGAAGGAAGAAGGTGGGAAAATCACCAACAGCCCACGTGCGGTTACATTTCTGAGTACTGAGGGGCTCGATGTAATCGACTGTCCCCTTCCCAAATTTCTAGCCTTGTGTCTATAGTAAAAAGGATTATTATTATTCTTTTCTAGTCAGGGAACAAGGCCCGAAATTTTGGAGAGGGAGACAGTCGATTAGATCCACCCCAGTACGCAACTGGTACTTAATTTATCAACCCCCGAAAGGATGGAAGGCAAAGTCGACCTCGGTGGAATTTGAACTACGAAATACCTATTCTTTACTACCCACAAGGGGCTAAACACAGAGAGGACAAACAAGGACAGACAAACGGATTAAGTCGATTATATCGACCCCAGAGCGTAACTGGTACTTAATTTATCGACCCCGAAAGGATGAAAGGCAAAGTCGACCTCGGCGGAATTTAAACTCAGAACGTAGCGCTAGGCATTTCGCCCGGCGTGCTCACGTTTCTACCAACTCACCTCATTATTATTATCATCATCATCATCATTATTATTATTATTATTATTATTATTATTATTATTATTATTATTAATTATTATTATTATTAAGTGAGAGAGCAGTGCATGCCATCAAAGTGACACTGGGGTAAAATATACGAAGCCCAATATACCCATCATGACTACCCGTCTGATAAAGGTACACCAGGCACATGCATCACAACCATATGTGCGCGACATGGTGATCTCATATCAAGATAAACAGCACATGACCTTGCAGTTGGGGCCCAGTTAGAATTTTCTTCAGGTTGAGTAGCCCATCCCGCTCAAAAGGTCCCTGAATAAGGGTTGTTTAAGGATGTTGAAAGAACCGCCCATGTTTCCAGAGGTGAATTATTCAAACCCCAAAGAATCCCTCTCAACACATGGCTATGATGCTCCCCCACTACTTCTGCTCGTGATCAGAGATGCACATATCGTCAGCCACAAAGGGACATGCTCAACTGGTTAAGGTCAAACAACTGACAAGCAAATCTGTGGTATTGAGCAGAATATTATTATTATTATTATTATGATTATGATTATTATTATTATTATTATTATTATTATTATTATTATTATTATTATTATTATTATTATTATTATTATACATGGGAGCGCGCACGCACAAATATTATGATGACTGATGGCAGAGGGCAAAATTCGGTATTGTTTTGGGTGATGCTCTTTTTGAGTTCTGAGTTCAAATTCTGCCCGCATCCGCTTTGCTTGCATTCTACTGTTGGTCAGAAAATATATGGCGGTCGATACCATTAGTATTAGGGTCGATGCAATTGCCTCCACCGAAGAGGAGCGCGATCATAATCGAATTACTGAAACCAGTGAAGGTCTAAGGGTTAATGATCTCACACACATATATTGATGTGTGTAGGTGTTTACGAAAACACTGCCGTACATATGTTTTTACAGTGCACTAAATAGGTTTTAAATTGAAACAGGAAGTTTGTCTGGCACGAAGGAAGTTTTATAAACTGAATCTTTTAGAGCTACTTCAATTCCCTTCGTCGTCTTTTGGTGATAATTATTGTGTTAGGAAAACAAATTAGGTATTTGATATTTCCTCATAAGATCTCTGCTTCAATTAACCATTTGGTGCCACCAGCGGAAGCAAAATGTTCAAAGATAGCAGAACCGGTTCGTAATTAATGCTACGTTAATGAACATGCTCTTTCCGGGTGAAACTTCCTCTATATACAACCAATTTACAAGTAAACTTATAGAAATTTCTGTGAGCATATCCACTAAAAGGATTTATTCGTAAAGCTACATGTTATTGTCGAGAGGTAGCTTGTTGGAGCTATGGGGAGCTGGTAAATGAAGATACCTTTTGTTGGCTGCATGAATAATAAATAAAGCAACTCACGAACATTTAACTGAAATATTCACTGCTGATATTTGGTGTTGGTTAATTATGATGAAAAACATGGATCTTTTCGGTTTGAACGGCAGTTTTTAACATAATTTCTAGGTAACTAAAAAATTTTAAACTTCGTATATTGGTACAATGTGTTTATAAAACATATTTTTCTCTTGGCTTTATTGAGAAAATTCTATAGTTTGTAAGATATTTGTTGTTCTTTTTCTGCAATTTCTGCAATTTCAACCAATCAAATACGTCTATTGAGGTAAAAAAAAACATTCTGTGCCGTATGAATATGTCCCTCGTTTAAGAAACAGATTGGATTTATTTACATCTGTGAAGAAAAAAAGATACCCTTCCCCCCACCCCTAACCCTAACCCTAAAACAGATTGAAATGTAATAGATCGATACTAGGGTCATAATTATCGGTGACAATTTCATATGACACCGCTAGAAAAAACTGCCGTTCAAACCGAAAAGATCCAAAAACATTAACAATTGCTGACTAAGAGAGAGAGAGAGAGAGAGAGAGAGAGAGAGAGAGAGAGAGAGAGAGAGAGAGAGAGAGAGAGAGAGAGAGAGACAGCTCTGAAAATATAGAAAGCTATCTGTGTGACAACCTGCGGTCAGTCCAAAAATATACGAAGTCAACTGCACAAATCTCCATGACAACTGAAGGTCCTTAGTCGTCTGTACTTCAAGCCGTGCACCAAACGGGTTTTGTAGGGTACCAGAAGCCAAATTCTAGAACTTTGAGAAAACCATATCACTCAACAGCCTCACGCTGACTGGGCGATTAATCGACCGATCATATGAAACTATTGTTGTTCGCTCGTAGCGTCTACCGATTATCTAGCGGTTAGGTTTCAAATCATTGCTTCACTATGTTTACTTTCGGTGATTTTGCACCTGAGTTTCTTTAGTTTAGATTCATTTTAAAATCGATCTATAAAAAAAAATAATTTCACTCAGCTTTACTTAAAAGAATTTTATGATGCTCAGAATAAAATCCAATCTCGTGTTATGAATACTTAAGTTTGGTAGTGGTTTCAGAACAATTATGGAGGTACCGAAAATTTCAAGTAAAAATGCAAAATATATGTTACCTTTTCTTGTTGACATATACTAAATAGTATCAACCTAAAGCTGCTGAGTTCTTATGCGAGAACCGTAGTACCACGTAAGATTTTGCCCTCGACAGTAGATTTTTATATAAAACTACAATGCAAGAATAATTGTGCAGCTGAGAAAATTACGTCACTTTACTGTTTAGAACATAACTCATTCCTATCTGGAAAATTTAGCTGTCACTAAGTTTCTATAAAACGGAACTTTAATTAGCAAGTAGTATTTCATTTTATTAAAATATTCAAAATTTAATTTATATGATTTTTGGTAAAAAAAAATTGTAATTTAATCCAAATTCTAAAGAAATTGTTGACTCACGTCAATATCAGTTAATCAACTGAGGATTCCATAAACGTTCGATCAGTTCAATTGCGGTGAAACGTAAAGAATCTAACGTTTTGGACAAATTTCTTTTGTCAAGCAGTGAGGAAGAGCGAGAGTGCTAGTGCTCAAGTTACCAGAATGTAATTTAAAGGTCTAATCGAATACCTTGATTGTCTAATTCAGCAATGAAATAAACAAAGCTGTACAACGCTTGTTACGGTGTGAAGAGAGAAATTACGGTCATAAATTCGGTATGTATAAGTATGTATTTATATACATACACATATGTACACATATGAAGTAAAGTAGTACTGCATACTCCTAAAATAAACCACAGACAAGACAAACGACACAGTCAATGCTCGACCTTATAAAAATAGAAACCAAATAGCGCTCAAATCACATTTTAGTGTCTTAAATAAAGAACACTTTGGAACATGTCCCAATTATCTAAGTGTCTTTATTCATAAGTCTATTCGATTTCGGTTGGACTAGGGTTAAACAATAATATCATCACTAAATGATGATCTTTATTGATTACTGAGAGTTACCGAGAAAAACTTATTGCATCTTACCACAAAACCTAGTGATTTTACCGCAAAACCTAGTGATATATATATATATATATATATATATATAATATATATATTTACTTTTTTTACTTGTTTCAGTCATTTGACTGCGGCCATGCTGGAGCACCGCCTTTAATCGAGCAACACGACCCCGGGACTTATTCTTTTGTAAGCCCAGTACATATTCTATCGGTCTCTTTTGCCGAACCGCTAAGTAACGGAGACATAAACACACCAGCATCGGTTGTCAAGCAATGCTAGGGGGACAAACACAGACGCACAAACACACACACGCATATATATATATAATATATATATATATATATATATATATATATATATATATATATATATATATACGACGGGCTTCTTTCAGTTTCCGTCTACCAAATCTACTCACAAGTCGGCCGAGACTATAGTAGAAGACACTTGCCCAAGGTGCCACGCAGTGGGACTGAACCCAGAACCATGTGGTTGGTAAACAAGCTACTTACCACACAGCCAAATTATCCAAGCGAGTACCGTGATGGCTCCCAAGTATATTCCAGGTTTCAGTTAACCATATCAAGTGGTAATAAACGTCAATGATAGCTTAGTATGAGCAACCGATTGTAATTCTTCTGGTGGGTAAATCCGTGTTCGCATTGTTAGTTTAAATGACCTGACGAACTATGCTGTATAACTAACTGTTAAATTAAAAGAAAAACTTGAAGATATACCAGTCTCTTTATTCTTTGTAATTGTTCGGTATATATATATATATATATATATATATATATATATATATATATATGAGTAAGTAATAATCTAAAGGAGTCAAATTGACATTACAATTGTTTCCGTAAAGGGACTATAATTGTATTCCATATTTCATACAATGTTAAGCGTCATACCGTGTGATGTTATACGTGCCATGTAATAACAATCTATTCGCTTTCTCGGAGGTTGATTTGAAGGCACGATTGACCGTCAAATCATAACATATATACACGAGCAAAACGACCCCCGTCCAATGAATGGTGCTGAGTTGTCAAATATTTAAACCATATTTTCTCAAAACAACTTGTCCGACAGTCCCATATGCCTCCCCTTTGGGAAACACTGATTTAACCTAAATTTGAGACACCAGCAAAAGAAGAAAGAAAGATGGAGTTTTTTTCTTTTCCAAGAAAAACGATTTTACAAATGCACGTTCATACGGCTTAATCGATCGCATTCTCACCTGGAATCAATTTTTGTTATTTTTTCAAGACTTATACACGCCCTGATACCGCCGGTATCTACATATCAAATTTGAGCGTAATCGGATGGAG